>NC_068985.1:95880739-95884139 GCF_001194135.2 Octopus bimaculoides | reverse complement strand
CGATATACATTAAGTGCCGACTACATAAACAAACGATTCTGAAACAATTAACCTTAACCCTAACCCTACGGTTAGGGTTAAAGCAAATTTAAAATGAAAAAAGCAAATAAAACGAAGGTATGGAGATTAAATATGCTTTACATCAGCCAAAGGAGTAAATGTAAACAACTGAATACTTGTCAGTGATTGGTTGAAATTATCGAAATAAGACAATTTTTTACATGAAATAAATTCGAATACAAAAATATTTTTCTGTTCTATAACACAAAATAGATAAGTATACGAAGTTTGAAAGTCTTTCCGTACCAAAAACGCTACGTAAAACATTGATGAAAAATGTGCCCCAACCCGTTTTAAAATAGATCCTATATAATCATTGCTATTCTGTCAAACTGTCGTATGTCCAAATTTGTCCAAATGCGTTTTTTTTCGACATTTAATTTTGCTTGCAATAACCGGTTCTTTTGTTCAAAGTATCATATCTCCAGCTGCTTCAGATGCCAACATAGGAAAATTGTCAAAGTGTAGTACAACAGTTTAGCATTTTTCAAAAGTGTAGTAAGTCTCACATATGACAGTTTTGCAGAAATAATTCTGACTGAAAATATTATACATGCATGGAGTTATGATTTTATTCACCCAACTAAGTATTATTGTTTAGCTGAAACTGTTGCTAATGTAAAAAGAAATGGAATGGGGTGACTATTTTTTTTTCGTTTTCTGGAAAAGCAGCGTCTTGGACTTACGACACTTTTGCATAATAGCAACAAATATGATATATATATATATATATATATATATGTGTGTATATATAGATAGATAGATAGATGTGAGAGAGACAGAGAAAGTGAGATTACAATTTATTAATTGAATATGATTGATATAAACACTTCCTCTCGTCATATGCAGAGATTATGTTTATATTTATAAACATGGTGAGAGAACGAAAGAAAGATTACAACGTTTCCTGTCAAATAAATCAGCGGTTCCAAAATGGCTGTGCCAAATCTCTCATACTCATGATGCCGCAGTATTGTCGGTGCAGTTTTCGAAACCTTTATTCTAAGCAGACTGCATACAGCCCAAGGAAAACAGAATTTTCCTGTTTGACGCCTTTAAAATAAACTCTGCTGAAAATAAAATAGAAGCAGCAGAACTGTGTAAACACATTAATAGAAAACGAGAGAACATATAAATAAATAAACCGCGATTCAAGAAGGAAAAGGATTTAAATCAGCGAAAAAGAAAATAACAGGAAGAAAAGTTGAAGCATTAAACGTTAGAGCCATCTTGGAATGTAGAAATAGAATTGTAGAGAAATGGAGCTCTACCAAAAGTTCGTTCCATGACAAAAAGCACAACGATCTGACAGGACAACATCATTAGTGAAGTTACAACGAGCGATATTACAAATTTCAGAAATTACATCATACAAACTGGTAACACAGTCAAATGACAGAAGGTTAAAGTCCCAAGATCTTTGCATAGATTTTCTTGACAGCTCATGACGTTTGACTCCAGTGGACAGTAATAATAGCTACAAAGCGATCGGCAAATTTCTTATATCAACGACCCCTTTCATGGAATTGTTAATAACTCGTTGACCCCATCATGTAAATTTCTAACATTAAATTAAGAAGTATAATTAATAAAAAGAATCATTGATTTAAAAACAAAACACAGCGCAGAGTTGGCTGTGTGGTAAGTTGTTTGCTTACCAACCATATGGTTCCGGGTTCAGTCCTTGGGTAAGTGTCTTCTACTATAGCCTCGGGCCGACCAAAGCCTTGTGAGTGAATTTGGTAGACGGAAACTGAAAGAAGCCCGTCGTGTGTGTATGTTTGTGTCTGTGTTTGTTTCCCCCAACATCGCTTGACAACCGTCCCCGTAACTTAGCGGTTCGGCAATAGGGACTGATGGAATAAGTACTAGCCTTACAAAGAATAAGTCTTGGAGTCGATTTGCTCTACTAAAGGCGGTGCTCCAGCATAACCGCAGTCAAATGACTGGAATAAGTAAAAGAGTCTGTTGTTTTTCACCGCTTTTAATAAGAAATATTTAAGGAAATTTAATGAAAATACTTAACGAAATCAATAAAGAACAATAAAAAATTAATGGCGAAGGTAAAGAATACGAAACCACCCGTTTTCAGCGGTTAGTTACGCCGAAAACTGGTGGTGTGCGTATTCTTTACCTGATATAGTTAGTATATTTAATGTAAAATGGGTTTAGTGAATTTTAGTAATTGCATTGATATTTGGCTGTTCTAGATTCAGTTCGCTATGTTCAAAATTGTTTCAGGTGCTTATAAACCTCTTCGCTTTCCACATAGACCCTCCGGGTGGTGGTGGTGGTGGGGTCGATATTGACCACAATGCTGACCCCTGGGGTCGAAACAACGTAACGTACAACGAAGTTTCAAAACTTATGACCATGTTACAAATGTTTCTTCAAACTACAGATTCGAACAAATTTATAAGAAAAAAAAAACAGCGTGAGATTCATTCTTAGACATGCTTTATCTCACAACTTGGGCAACAATTTTCAGTCGTATCTTTGAAGTGGAAACTGATTACTGTAAATTTAACTCAAACTGAGTTCTTTCCATATTTACATTTTCGTTTCGAATCATTCATGAGAAAGCATAGAACAGTCATTGTTTTATTTTGTTGAAGAGAATGTTATCTAAATTATTTTCATTGTTGATAACATTTGTCATTTTCTGCCATATTCTGAGTGAAACTCATATCTTTCTCGTTATACATCACTGCTGCTACACAGGCGGTGAAATATTTCAGATAATGAATAAAGTTTTCAGCTGGCCTAGACTACATTCATATGTAAATAGATCCAGTACTGACTTGCTTAACGTATTGTCATTAAAAAGTCAGTTATTCTATGATAAATAGAAATAGTTCTCGCTGCTGTCAACGGTTGTAATCTTAATCTGAAGTATGGTGGTTAGTAATAGAGGCTTGAGACTCCACTGCTTATGGGATCATTGCTCTTGTAACTTACATCCTTTTATTCTTTCCGTCAACATCTCTTAACTTTTTCTCTTTACAATTATAACGTGTTGACAGATGATTAACTATTCTTTTTTCTTCTTTCCTATCATTCTAGGGCAGAAGTCAGTCTAAAAGTTATTTTTTTTCTTCAGGCGAAACATCGAAAAGCGAAATCTCAACTTCATTTTCTCATGTCAGCTTATCATAGTGTAATATTTTAACATTTGGAACATATTAAAGTAGTGAATTTTAATGTCGTTCTTGTACATAAACGCGGTCGTAGTGACACATGAGATTATTTATGCATTCCCATCATATATTCTTTCTCCAGCCCCCATCATATATTCTTTCTCCAGCCCCCATCATATATTCTTTCTCCAGCCCCCATCATA
>NC_068985.1:95875979-95878329 GCF_001194135.2 Octopus bimaculoides | reverse complement strand
GTAACAATTAGCATTTTACTATTTTTGGTATGAAATGTACCAGAAAATCAATCGGTTAAATTTAAATAAAAATATTAAATGTGCAAAATGAAGGCAACACAATCTAGTCTTTCTAAAAAATCTTGGCTAAGCAGTTGACCCACTTCAAGCTGTGGTTCCTATGCCAGCGAAGAACTCTTCCTTCCATATATATTAATTTCATTCCTAAATCTCTGATTTTAGGTCAAGGCTCCCCCCCCTTTCCTAGTCTCTCTTTCTCCTCCTCCCTGCTTTCATTTTTAAGTTTCAGCTGACTACTTTTACACACACTTGCGTAGGTGTGTGTATAGTGAGTGTATATGTATTTGTGTAAAGTATAAAGGCATGTCACAGTAAATGCTTTTGACATTACTTCAAAATATTTTAATAAAGGTTTATCCTTTTCTAATTCCTACAGGGTCAGAATTTATCGGCAATAAACTGGTTATACTTCTACTGCACAATAAATATTTCAACAAATATTTTAAATACAATTTCTAATAATATTTAATTCGAAAAATATAAGATTTTTTATAAAATTGAATTACCAGGAGGGTCCACGGTTAAAAAAGGTTGAAAAACACTAAAGGAGACCACGTTAGACGTTGTTGCTCGATCTGCTAGAAATAGCAGCTAAATCCCCTTTCTGTCACACCATATTATTTTATAAAACTTTATAAAAATAAGCAGAACTTAGTGTAATGTAGTCCTGTCAGCCTAGGTGCAGTATGAATTTCAAATAGATATAGACGTGGCTGTGTGGTAAAAAAGCTTGCTTCCCAACCACATGGTTCAGGGTTCAGTCCTCCTGCATAGCACCTTGGACAAGTGTCTTCTACTATAGCCTCAGGCCAACCAAAACCTTGTCAGTGGATTTCGTAGATGGGAACTCAAAGAAAATCGTTGTGTTTGCCCCCTTGCCATCACTTAACAATCCGTGCTGGTTTGTTTACCTCCTCATAACTTAACGGTTCAACAAAAGGGACCGATAAGTAATAGGCTTACAAAGAATAAGTCCTACAGTCAATTTCTTCGATTGAAACCCTTTAAGGTGGTGCTCCATCATGGCCGCAGTCAAGTGACTGAATGAAGTAAAAGAATATATAGATGGATGGTTGCATTCTTTTCTACTCTAGGCTCAAAATTTTTGGAGGGGGCCAGTCGATTAGATTAACCCCAATACGCAACTGGTACTTAATTTATCCATCCCGAAAGGATGAAAAGCAAAGTCGACCTCGGCGGAATTTGAACTCTGAATGTAAGGACAGACGAAATACCGTTAAGCATTTTGCACGGCATGCTAACATTTCTGCCAGCTCGCCGCCTTTAAAATATTCTTTTCTACTCTAGGCACAAGATCCAAAATTTTTGGAGGGGGTCAGTCGATTAGACTGACACCAGTACGTAACTGGTACTTAATTTATCAACCCCCCGAGAAGATGAAAGGCAAAGTCGACCTCGGTGGAATTTGAACTCTACGATAGACGAAATACTGTATTTCGCCCAGCGTGCTGACGCTTCTGCCAGCTCACCACATTGGGATTAGACATATTTTCATGTTAGACCTGTTATAGTTGAGTTAAGAATAAGGTTGATCATATTCATGTTTGGAATATAAGAACAGTGCTGACACCTTAACAAATGGCACATTGAAATTTCTAACATTTTGTTTTTCAATCTTCCTAAATGTTAGTCATAGCTGAAATTCTATTTTTTTATTCTATTCATTCTTTTTACCTGCTTCAGTCATTTGACTGCGGCCATGCTGGATCACTGCCTTTCAGTCAAACAAACCCCAGGACTTATTCTTTGTAAGCCTAGTACTTATTCTATCGGTTCCTTTTTGCCGAACCGATAAGTTACGGGGACTTGTTCTTCTGTATGTGAATATATATATATATATAGATTGTTCCTCACCACCCTTCACCAACCCATCTAAATAGCTCAGATGTAGCTTACTTGACTATCCAGACTTTCTCTTATTACTTCCTAGATTACCCGCCCCACCGATATGACTCCCTTTACTTTTTATTTATTTATTTTTTATTTTATTTTATTTTAAGTTTATTCTTACTTTTTTATATGAATATCTGTGTATGTCTTTTTATTGTATTGTATTGTTCTTAACCACCAACTTAACACTACACACTTCCTACTTCAACGCCGAGGTGGTATAATTTCCTGGGAGAGGAATAATTTTGCAGTTGAGGATAGCTTTACATTGTAAATTATACACATATTATATTATACACATATAAAGCTTGAAACACGTGTACCGCGGAATCCTTTGTAGTTTTGTTCTTATTTTTTGGATTTACGATTTATATATATA
>NC_068985.1:95872467-95875969 GCF_001194135.2 Octopus bimaculoides | reverse complement strand
CACCAGTCCTCAGTCAAATCGTCCAACCCATGCTAGCATGGAAAGCGGACGTTAAACGATGATGATGATGATGATGATGTATATACACACACACACATGCTTTTCATTTTTCTAATATCTCAACTGTATTTTTCTTCTGCAGATATTGTTTGCTGTTTTTAAAAGATAGAAACTTCAGTTACCGATCTTAGAAAATTGGATAGATACACTTGTGCAAAGAAAGCAACTTTGATTCTTTGGGATTTTGCCAACTATACTCAAGTGAACAACATTTAAAAGAAGGAACAATTACATCTGGGTTCCAACAATGGCTTCTTGTCTTCTTGTCACCGTAATTCTCTGTGTCCTGATAACCACTGTGACAATAATAGTTTCTTTCACCACACCTAGTTGGGTTCTTTATCCAGCTTTTAGTGATTCAAATATACTTTCACCGAAGGAAATTGTATGTCCTTGTACCACAGTGTTCCAAAGTTGTGATTGTGGATTATGGCTTTACTGCAGGGAATCATCTTCAATGTCGGACAATTGCCAATGGTTCTTGAGCAATGAATTTGCTCTTGAGAAAAAACTTCCAGGTAAGTTATCCTTTATATCTACTCTAAATTGATTTTAACTTTTTTCATACCGACCAATCAACCAACCAACCAACATGTGGTACAAACTGTTAAATAAATGTCAGTTATGGTTAATTATTTCATTGTTTATTTTATTTTTCTTTATTTAATGAGCAAGCATGGAATCTTTACCTTAACTTTTTTCGGTTTTATGACTTCACATATTCATGTATAATACAAACAAACCACTTGTTCTGAGCAATGAAATACTTAAAAAAATCTTCTGTATAAATATTATTTACTGATTCTTTTTCATATTATAATGTATGGAAAAAAAATGTTTAGTCAGGTTTATTATAATTGCTATATAAAATACATTTACAAAAGTTTGCAATTTCTTTAAACCAAGAGCAATTTTTGAAATAACCTTTGAAGGACTTTACTGATGTATCTAGTAAAAGTATACCTTCTGTAAAACTTTTTTTTGTCCAGAACATTAACTTGATTTTGAAAATGATGGTGTATTTAAATATGTTTATGCTCATGTTACTCTTTGAGGGGCACATGACTGTCTTATTACAGGAGAACATAGTATTTATTATTTAAGTGTATTGTTTAAAACTCACCCTTTTTTTTTAATTGTACAAAGATAGTGGATTGTTTAAAAAAAGAAGACACTTGCCCAAAGTGCCACACAGTGGAATTGAACCCGGGACCATGTGGTTGGTAAGCAAGCTACTTACCGCACAGCCACTCCTGTGCCTGTATAAACAATGTTTACATTTGCCTTTGACAAACAGGGTTGGCTACAGCTATATTCAGTAGTGCAGTATAACTCTGAATGGGCAGATTTTAATCATAAGTCTACTGGATTATTGCTAACCTGAGGCCACTGCCATTATCCTCACCACCCCAAGCAAACAAAACAAAATGCCCACACACACACACATACACTACGTTGTCAGACATTATGAAACATTTGTTACAGATATTATCCTCACTACTACCAGGCTTGACCTAATTAGTACTGAAGGAATGAAAGGGCTGTAGTTGGGGACCTGTTTAAAAATAGGGGGAGTGGGTTTGAGTTACATATGTGCTGAGAAAAATAATGGTCACTGATCTAGATTGTTGTTGTACAGCTCAAGGCAAGTCCTGATTCAGCATAAAAAACAAAACAAAACGTTTTAGATATAATCCTACTAACTACTTCATCATGCATAGTGTATCTGGGACTAGACCATCTAATGTATCCTTCTTTTAATTTGAGAGATTTGACTGCGGCCATGCTGGAGCACCACCTTTAGTCAAGCAAATCGACCCCAGAGCTTATTCTTTGTAAGCCTAGTACTTATTCTATCGGGCTCTTTTGCTGATCCGTTAAGTTACGGGGGACAAACACAGACACACAAACATACACACACACACACATATATGACGGGCTTCTTCTAGTTTCCGTTTACCAAATCCACTCACAAGGCTTTGGTCGGCCCGAGACTATAGTAGAAGTCACTTGCCCAAGGTGCCACGCAGTAGGACTGAACCCAGGACCATGTGGTTGGTAAGCAAGCTACTTACAACCCAGTTACTCCTCAGTATTTAAAAATTAATTGAAACTAAAGTTGTGTGTTATATTTCAACAAACATTTGTTGACAAAAAGCTGAAATAATTAAGAAACAATTGTTTCTGTATATTTTACAAGTGACTCCTCCACACGGCCCAGTTCTAATTCTCCTGTTTGGTAATCTTGAAATAAGTGGAATTAAGTGTCATATTCAGTAAAATAAAAGTGACTGCTTTGTTAGATTAAATAATAATAATAATGAACTTGTATACAATGCTCAGATGCACTACTGCTTATCAGAAAGAGTAGCCAAATGTACCCATGCACATTACGTAAAATAATGCACAGGAAGTGATCAGTGAATGACTTGTTAAAAAACTAAAAGGATGAGGGGAACATCAGGTGTATTGCTGGAGAATTTCAGGAAGCATGGAAGTATTTGGAGGATGTAGTGTCCCAACAGCTAACAAGTGATGTGGGTGGTTTATCCATGCTTTAGTAATTCTGAAGATGAAAAAATGTTTCCAAAAGTCATGGGTGTTGTACTCGTTTTTCGATTTTGTAAGAATGTCCGTGAGTGTTAGATGTATGGAATTCAAAAAGGTGTCCGAGGTTGTTGTTGCTGTTGGAAAGATGGTGGATAATGTTGTTATTTCTTTACTGCCCACAAAGGGCTACACAGAGAGGGGACAAACAAGGACAGACAAAGGGATTAAGTCTATTATATCGACGCCAGTGCGTAACTGGTATTTATTTAATCAACTCCGAAAAGATGAAAAGCAAAGTCGACCTCGGCGGAATTTGAACTCAGAACGTAGCAGCAGAGGAAATATCGTTAAGCTTTTCGCCCGGCGTGCTAACGTTTCTGCCAGCTCCCCGCCTTTTGGTGGATAATCTTGTGGGTGTCTATGAAGTCAGTTGCTGGATGTCGGAGCTTTAGTGTGTCCAGAGAAGCAAGATGTTCAAGAGTATTGTAGATACCTGAGTATTTGTCTGGTTGCACATTTCTGAATAGTTTCCTGGGGATTAATAATTCAATATTCCATTGCTAAAATTTAAACTTTTATAGTTCATCCCACCCATTACTGGTGGGATATATTTTAATAAATCCTCGAATATTCTCCAAGTAGCAAATGCAAAAATGAGATCCTTCATATTTATGAATAATGCAAGACTCAGATGTGGTTGTATGGTTGAGAAGCTTACTTCCCGGTCAAGCATTCTTGGGTTCAGAGTTCAGTACCACTGTGTGATGTCTTGAGCTAGTGTCTTTTATAGGACCAGGGCCTTAACCAAAGCCTCGCAAGTGGATTTCGTAGACAGAAACTAAAAAAACCCTAAAAAGAAGCTTTGTGTGTGTTTGTGTGTGTGTGTGTGTGT
>NC_068985.1:95867833-95872457 GCF_001194135.2 Octopus bimaculoides | reverse complement strand
GTACCACTTGACAACTGGTGCTGGTGTATTCATGTCCCTCTAAATTAATGGTTTGGTGAAAGAGACTGATAGAATAAGTACCAGTCTTTGTCTAAAATTCTTCAAGGCAGTGCTCCAGTATGGTCGCAGTCTAATGACTGAAACAAGTAAAAGATAAAAGATACGTGTTTGTCTCTTTGTCTTGATTATCATATGATAATTGTAAATGAGCATCACTACCATTCACCCAGGGTCCTTAATTTCCAATCTTTCATGAAAATGTCTCCGGCTACTGAGAAGTATTACCATCTTGCTTGGAAACCATAAGTGTTAGCAACAGGAAAAGCATCAAGCTGTAGAACATTTGCCTTGGTCAATTCTGGACTATCAATGCATTGTCTGGACTATCAATGCATTGTCTGGACTATCAATGCAAGCCTGGAAAAGTGAGCATTGAAACAATGACGGTCTGATTTAAAGGAAATTTGACTGCTGTTTCTAACATTTTCTATAAGTCTCCGTTTTTAAGTGATTCCCTTGTTTGTGTGTTTTGTTCCCCCGCCCCCATCTTATATCTAGCAATTCTGTGTACTTGGCTTCAAGTTACGAAACCTGACTTGACATTCTCCATATAAATACTGAAGTCTGAATATGTTATCATTGTCAGAATTCTTTACTTTGATATATTCCCTTTCTCCAGCATCCTCCTTGTGATGGTGTTGATTTTTTTCAGTTACTGATTTTTACACTATATGAGAGTCTGAATATACTTAATATACACATCTAGTAGTACTAGAATATGTGTGTCTGTGTGTGTGTGCTGGTTAAAGATCATGGAAGTGGAGACAATTTGATACGAAGAAGCTGTTAGACAGATTTCAGCAGCTTTGATAAGAATTGTTGGTTTCTGCTCTGTATGACTCCAAGTTTTCTCTACTTGGTGTGTTTATCTGGTATATAATATTGCAAAAATAGAAAATAGCTGGGCTTTTAAAGATAACTGTGAATGGTTATCTCAACCTGATAACAACTGGTTGAACTAAAAATATTTTTAAAAAATACAAAAAATAATCTATGACATGTTAAGGATTTTATGCAAGATCTTGGGTAAGATTTACAGAATTTAGTAGGGAACAAATTGTTGCAGAAGTTAAAAAACAAAATTTATGCAGATATAAGACTATAATCTCTGTGTAATGTATTATTTTGTGTTCTATTTTGATGAAAAGAACTAGAAATCTGTTAGGTATTGGAGTGTTCTAGGGCAGTATGTATCTTTTATTTTTTCTTTTGCTAGAAATTAAAAAAAAAACAAAAAAAAAAAACAACTGGATCACAGTGTGATATCAGAATACAAGGTGTTATTCTGATTTCTAAAAGTATTTTTAAATGCAATAAAATCATCTGACCAGAAAAAGTAACATCTTTCTATAAAATCATTTCTGACCATGGTGCATTGTGAAACAAACGAGTTTCTTAATCGTATGTTTAGCATTTGAGCAATTTATAAGAAGGCCAAATTTTGGAACCTGACCAAACAGGGCAATTATTCTAATTATTGTCTGACAAGTATAATTACTACTTCGGTGAATGGAGGAATTTATGAAAGAGACAGCTATTTGGTCTGATTCACAGCGATAGTTTATTTTCTTTTACTATAAGGTATTGAAGAAATGTTGTCCAGCAAGCTGGGAAGATAGGTAAACAGATAATAGTGTAAGTCTTCTTTACATTCCTTAGATAGTATCTTCTATCTTTTACTTGTTTCAGCTGTTAGACTGCGACCATGCTGGGGCACCGCCTTGAAAAATTTTGGCAAACCCCAGTAGTTTTTGTCTTTTTAAAGCCTAATACTTATTCTATTAGTTGCTTTTTGCCAAGCCTTCAAGGTATGGGATATAAACAAACCTACAAGCAATAGCTGGGACACACATACACACACACAAAAGGCTTCTTTCTGTTTTTATCTACCAATTGAAAAGGCTTTGATTCTTATAGCCCAGGGCTATTGCAGAAGACACTTGCCCAGAGTGCAGTAGGACTGAATCCGGAACCATGTGGTTTGGAAAGCAAACGCCTTACCACACAGCCACGTCTGCACCTATATAAGAAAGAGAAGTTTATTTCAGATGTGTGCGTGTCTCTGTGCTCATGCTACACAGTATGAATATAGACGTGTTTGTCCGGGATTCAAACTCACAACCTCATGGTCTTAAGTTCAACACTAACCACTGAGCCATGCACCTACACACATGCACACACACACACACACACACACACACATATTTCCCCAACCATCGCTTGACAACTGATATTGGTGTGTTTATGTCTCCGTAACTTAGCGGTTCAGCAAGAGAGACCGATAGAATAAGTACTAGGTTTACAAAGAATAAGTCCTGGAGTTGATTTGCTCGACTAAAGGCGGTACTGGAAACAAAAGAATAAAATGACCCAGCAAAAGACAATGTTTCCTTACTTGGAAACAGGTAAGGGTTGCCAACAGGAAGGGCACCTGGCCATAGACAATCTACCTTGATGATGATGATGATGATAGTGATTTACTGACTACCTCTATTTTACAGGAAAGCATAATCATATAAGCATGAATGTTAGAAGTCTATTGAATTCTTGGCACCGTGGCATGTTCTCCATAATGTTTCACATTAGGTAACAATGTTGCTCTTACACTTGCTCCCATATAAAGGGCTTCTTCAAATTCCTGTTTTCTCACAAACTGCAAATGACCTGATCCCTATTGAAATTTCCCTTTAATATTACAACAAACTCCTTTTTCAAGGTTAAAGTATGGAGGGACATTTTAACACTATTACAGTTGTTTAGGAAGTTATTGGATATTTGTATTGTAGAGATTGCCTTCATTATTGCAGGAATCAATACTTTTTTGTAAAAGACTGATTCTTCATAAAATATGTTAATTTCTTAATTTGTAGACTCAATTACATCATCAATATTTTTAGTATTGTTTAGTCTGTGGAATTTGCAAGATCTAATATGCTGCTAAAAATTGATATATCAATACACCTCTATTCTATACAACCCCAAGGCTATTCAGAAGCTCCCAAAAATTTTTTTAAAGCCTACTCACATTTCTACAGGGTTTGTAGTTGCTTATTTTTGGTAAATTTCAATTCTGTCGCTCTCTTCTAAAACAAGGAATAAGTCCCAATTCTGTACGAGTACAGAAGCTATTTCAGCTTTCTTTTAGATTGGAAATGTTTGTCAAAAATCACCTCATGTTATTTTGTTTTACTAAATATCATGAAATGTGCAACCAACCACATCATATGTATACCTTAACAATTGTCTCACTTTGCTGCTAATATCAATACTGCCAATATAATTCCTTTTTGTGGAGGCGCAATGGCCCAGTGGTTAGGCCAGCGAACTCGCGGTCATAGGATCACGGTTTCAATTCCCAGACTGGGCGTTGTGTTTATTAAGCGAAAACACCTAAAGCTCCACGAGGCTCCGGCAGGGGATGGTGGCAAACCCTGCTGTACTCTGTCACCACAACTTTCTCTCACTCTTACTTCCTGTTTCTGTTGTGCCTGTAATTCAAAGGGTCAGCCTTGTCACACTGTGTCACGCTGAATATCCTCGAGAACTACGTTAAGGGTACACATGTCTGTGGAGTGCTCAGCCACTTGCACGTTAATTTCACGAGCAGGCTGTTCCGTTGATCGGATCAACTGGAACCCTCGACGTTGTAAGCGACGGAGTGCCAACCCCCAATTCCTTTCTATACAAATTGTGGGAATTGGAAAGTTGAAGGAGCTATAGAACAATGTAACCAGTCCTGTAAATGCTACAATGACAACTGGTTGTTCCACATACTCCAAGTCTTAGATTAAAATAGCTCTTTATAGGTTTGCCAGGACCATTAGCAAATAAACTACTAGGATGTGGGTGGTTGTTTTGTGTGGCATCCATTGATGTGTCAAAAACATTTTGCTAGTCTTTGTTTAGTTTCTTTTCAAATGATTGCTTAAGTTCTCTGTGGTTGTTATTGTTGGTAATATCTGGATGTGATTTTAAAAAAAACGTATCTGGTACATACAGCCCAGGGATGAACTGTTGAAGGGAAGTTTTATTTCAGAGACTGAGAGGTGTCTCATCATGGATTTATAAACTTCCTAACTGTTTCTTACCATTTAGTGTATGCTGCAGTCAATGATCTTCTGCTTTTGGACAATTTGGGAACTTGAAAGAATCCCAATTGATCTGAAATTACATAAAACACTGAAATGAACAGAGGTCAACTTCAAGCTCTGGAACATTTTGTAAATGCAAGAGTGTCATTCAAGTTTCTATCGAGGACGCAAGAAGATCCAACTCTAAAGCTGCTGCTTTGTATATTTGACATTGCTGTGACCCATCCCACAACAATTTAACAGTGCATGAAACAAACCTGCTTCTGATTTGGATAGAAAAATCACATACTGGTGGTAGCTTTCAAAATCTCAAGGATTGACCAACAAGTAGATTCTTTCAGTCGACAAATCCAAGTTTTATCTTTAACATATAAAGCGCTACGGGCCATGATTGTGGCTGTCGGGCACAGGTCGACAGGCCACAATCATTTAATTTATAGGTGTTTATTAGGGTCTTATGTCACTCAAACGCT
>NC_068985.1:95866494-95867642 GCF_001194135.2 Octopus bimaculoides | reverse complement strand
GGACTAATAGTTCAACTAATGACTTTTCAGATGATGTAAAACTTGCCACCATTGTATACTAAGAAGATATTTTAACTATTTTTTTGTTTTTTATGTGTGCATAGTAGTCTCATTTTCATAAAATGTGCTCAGCAGTCCATGCTATGTAAGTGCAAATTCCAGCGCTTTATGGGTTAAGCAATTAGTATACACCTACTGCTTTCGTACATGTTATGATTCTCAAATTCTTCTTCATAGTCACCTATGTGACTCTGCTCTAGGAAAGGCAATTAAAATGAAAGTATGTTGTAAAATACCTTTGTGTCAAAGTTGATTGTAATATTTAAGCCCCAATTCATCCTTCCCACATGCATACATCATTTGATAGTCACATTTTCATGCTTGCATGAGTGACATGGAATTTGTTGAGACAGATATTTTTATGGCTGGATGCCCTTCCTGTTGCTAACCCTCACCTGTTTCCAGGCAAAGTCATATTTCCCCATAATGAACAATGTTGCTTGTATGGAGGTGATGCTTGTATACAACCATCATGTGACACCTGATGTCAAAACAGGTAAACACACACACACACATGGTAGGCTTCTTTCAGTTTCTATCTACCAAATCCACTCACAACAGGGATTTTGGTTGGTATAATGCTATAGTAGAAAACAGCTAAATTACTGTGCAGTGGGACTGAACCCAAGACCACATGGTCGGAAAGCAAGCTTTTTAACCCCAACTAATGACAGACACGTCTTCATTTATGCATGTGTAATTAAATAAAAGTAATGTCATTTATGAGGAAACGACCCCCACCCACACAGTTATTTCAGCAATATAAGGACTTTCAAGCGAGGTTGTTGCCAGTGCCCCTGGACTGGCTCTTGTGCGGGTGGCACATAAAATACACCATTTTGAGCGTGGCTGTTGCCAGTACCGCCTGACTGGCCTTCGTGCGGGTGACACGTAAAAAGCACCCACTACACTCTTGGAGTGGTTGGCTTTAGGAAGGGC
Source organism: Octopus bimaculoides (assembly GCF_001194135.2). NCBI lineage: Eukaryota > Metazoa > Mollusca > Cephalopoda > Octopoda > Octopodidae > Octopus > Octopus bimaculoides. The sequence goes on along the minus strand of NC_068985.1, from coordinate 95,866,643 downwards.
ATCCAGCTGTAGAAACTCTGCCAAATCAGATTGGAGCCTGGTGTTGCCATCCGGTTTCACCAGTCCTCAGTCAAATTGTCCAACCCATGCTAGCATGGAAAGCGGACGTTAAACGATGACGATGATGATGATGATGGATTATTGTTACT
>NC_068985.1:95862694-95866061 GCF_001194135.2 Octopus bimaculoides | reverse complement strand
TTTTAACGATATGTCATTTTTCTCAGGTTTTTTTTTTAAGATAGGGTTGATTTAAAGAAAATTTGGCTGCTATTTCTTGCAGGCTGAGGGACCATTTTCGTATCCACTCTGTGGCTCATGCTTCATGATTTTGTCAGCTGCAAATTGAAGTCCTATTTTCCTATTTTAAAGGGCTTCTGTTTATGTTTTCACTTCTAGTTTTTTTTTTTGTGTTTTGTTTATTTACTTTTACTTTTATTCCAAATTTTGTTGCTTTTATAAAGAATTCTTTATCATCATCTGCATCTCAACACTTACTTTTCCGTGCTTGCATAGATCAAACTGAATCTCTTGAGGCAGATTTTCTGTAGCCAAATGCTCTTCCTCTTGCCAATCCTTGTAATAATCCCACATGGCCAGACACGTTTTTGCAGTTTACTACAAATGAATGGTACTCGTTTACAACTAACACTTGATGTCAAGACAAGAACACACACACGCATACACACACACACTGGTGTCATGTAAAAAGCACCCACTACACTCTGTAAAGTGGTTGGCATTAGGAAGGGCATCCAGCCATAGGGACCCCTGGTGGTAGGGGTGGTGGAAAATTCCAAGGGGGCATTGAAGAAAAGTGGGGTAGAATTTCATGTAAAAACAACAAAATAATGGGTTCATTAGGTTAAGTTTTATTTGTGGAATACAGTTGTTTTGAATTTACTTCAGAAAGTGGTTTTTTTTGTGATAGTTACTTGGAGTGGGTGGGTGACCTGAGTGTCAAGGGGGCGGTAGCTCAATAAAGTCTGGGAACTGCTGATTTAGAACAATTGAATTATTTTCCTATTTCTTTTGCTTCTTCAACACCTGACCAAACTGGTTAACATAAATATATTAATATTCATATCTTGGCACCTGTTAATGTATGCGGTAAATGCTGCCTGTATTAGTCTACTGCACCCGTTTGATTACTTTATATAATGCTTGCTTCTCATTATCTACTAATGTCAAAAGTTAAAGGAATGTGAAAAATACTCCACCCAGATGAAAAATTTGATAAGATTAATGCATTTCCAGGCTATTTTCTTGCTGCCTGCCACATCACTATGCATCTCCGAAATTCACTGGATTAATAAAATCTATTTGATAATGGTATTGCCATTTTCATAGTTATTTATTTAGTTTTCTATAGAATGTTTTGTTTGATAAATATAATTTTCTTACTGTCTCCATTACTTCTTGTGCTACAACAACACTTTCAACAGTGACATGTCACTGGGTATATTTCTTTTACTCTCTCTCTCTCTCTCTCTGTATCTATTTCTTTCTCTCTCTGTCTCTCACCTATCTCTTGCTGCACTCTGTCTCCTTCCCTCCCTTCTTCTGTCTCCTTCCTTCCCTCCCTCTGTCTCTCTCCTTTCCCTCCCTCTGTCTCTCTCCTCCCTCACCTCCCTCTGTCTCTCTCCTCCCTCATTCCCTCTGTCTCTCTCTTCCTTCACCTCCCTCTGTCTCCTTTGTGTAGGTGTCACAGTGAGGCTTACACAAACACAGCCAAGTACAGACATACCTTGGCTTAAGTCATTTCAATGTAAGTCGTTCTCAATTATATGTCAGGTTTTCAAAAATAATATAAAAATAAAAATCAAGTGAAGTAATTTTCCTCGACTTTACATCTGTCCGCCACAAATATTGGAATCATAAAATCACTAGAAAACCATTAAAAGCACATAGAATCATGTTATTGTACAATAAATAAGAATAAAAGCATATACAATCATTAAAATATGTACAGTAAATGTTAAGATACCATAAATTAGTGTAGCTTAGTGAACGAAGTCATGGAATCAGCTGTGTTATCTTATCGGTCTTTCGGAGCTCATATTGCACAGTAGTTCTAGTATCTACTACCATTAGGCGTCGTGGTAACTCGTGATTCCCACAATTGTTTTGAATTCAGATTTGTTTGCGTCTCTTTATCAGCTACTTTCCTCATTCATTTGTGACTTTATTATTTGACCCCATGGCTACTGAGAAAATTCATAGTGAAAGCACTAAGCATCGTGCTATAATGCTGGAGGATAAACCGGCTGTGATAAAACACCATGAAAATGGTGAAAAAGTGCATGATCTTTCGAAAGGAGTCGGACAACTCTATTGACGATTGTACATGATGAGGACAAGATTTTGGCACATATCAGACCTGTATGCCTGTCCATCTAAATCCATTGAAGTTCAACTTGCTGAAAACACTCATTTTCGAAGTTATTTATTTAGTTTTCTATAGAATGTTTTGTTTGATAAATATAATTTTCTTACTACCTCCATTACTTCTAGCATTACAACAACATTTTCAACAGTGACTTGGGGCAATGGCATTAAATCTAAAATGAAGAAGAAATAAGAGTGAGAGAAATCTCTGGTCCACAGTCTAAAGGAAATAAATATACTAACTACTGCCACCTCACATTGTCTGTGATTGGTGAGTACATCACAGTTGGTCATGAGGCAGAAAAAATGTCGAGATGAACAGGTTAATGTACAGCTAGGTTAATACCTCCTTCAAAGCAGTGTTCCACAACCTTTTTTCATTTGAAACACAGAGCATCTCAACAGAAATATGGTAACAAAAGGGATAAAATATATAATAGAAACAATTCTTAACCCTTTTGGTACCAACCTGGCTGAAACCGGCTCTGGCTCTGTGTAGTACAAATGTCTTGCTTTCATAAGTTTTGAATTAAAACCTTCCACCAAACCTTAGTTACAGTTTATGTTCCTAACACTAGCTTAACGATAACTAAGTTATTTTACTAAATTCTTTGTTATATTTAAAGTAATTGAAAGAAGCCTAGAGCATCTCAAGAGAAATACGGTAAGGAAAGGGTTAATTTGGTAAGGAAGGAATGTTAATAAAAACAGGTTGGGGAGATAGCAAACCCCAAAATAGATTTTTGTGTACCATCTGGCTTTGTCATCTTCTAGTTTCAGTTCATCCAGCTATAATCTAGGCTTAAGATTACTATCAAGATGAAGCATTTCTGTTCGTTACCATCTATAAAATAAGATAAAAAAACTGTGTAACTGTTATATAAATATACCTGTTGTTTAACCCCTGGTCAACCTGATTGAGAAGACGTACGAGCAAAGGCTATTCTATTAAGACCATCTTTTATCTTTTACTTGTTTCTGTCACACTGTGGCCATGCTGGGGCACTGCCTTGAAGAGTTTTTAGTTGAATAAATTGACTCCAGTACTTTTTTTTTTATAGCTTATTCTATCAGTCTCTTTTGTTGAAATGCTAAGTTATGGGGATGTAAATATACCAACACTGGTCGTCAAATGGTGGTATCACACACAAGCTTGCATGTGTGTGTCTCTCTCTCTTTC
>NC_068985.1:95860120-95862684 GCF_001194135.2 Octopus bimaculoides | reverse complement strand
TATATATATATATATATATGTACATAAGCTTCTTTCAGTTTCCATCTACCAAATCTACTTACAAGGCTTTGGTTATTCTGATGCTATAGTAGAAGGCACTTACCCAAGGTGTCATGCAGTGGGACTGAACCCAGAACCTTATGGAAGGGAAGCAAACTCTTTACCACGCAACCACCACAATGTGTGTTAGTGTCTTGAGTGTGTGTGATGGTTGTAACTGTATGTTACCATTGTCCATGAAAACTTGTTTGGACATGGGGAAGTATATTACTTTACTTGAAAACCCCTGAAGGGTTAACAACAGGAAGAACATCTGGTTAAAATCTGCCTCAATGAATTCTGTCCACACCAATGGAAAACAGACATTAAAATGATGATGACTGTTATTTCTATTGTTGAGTGACTGCTTCATAGGTTACCTCATTAGCTCATTAAAATGCCAGTAGGTTTGTCAGATGGTGATGAGAGCAGTGTCTTAGCCCTTAGTTTTTGTTATCAGACAAGAGGTTATGATATGAATGGGGCAGTGATGAGTGAAGTCAACTGCTGTTGTTATTAATAGGTGTGTCTCTGGTCAAAGTTGAGATTTTTGTATATTACCAGATAAATATAAATTAGAAATTCATTAAGATTAGATTGAGGCAAGCTCAGTGATCTAATATCCAAGATATTTCCTGGAAATAAACTGTACTTGACTAACCTGATAAAATGTGAAATATTTTCAGTTGGTCCAAAAATTTTTGGACTGGTTAATTAAATATCTAGCACAAATTCGTTAAACATTTTGAATGTTCAACATGACTAAAACCTGAAATATTCAGTTGTTTGTTTTCCTAGGACACACCTCACACCCCGATCAGCAAAATTTAGTGATTAATTGTAAAGTATGTAAAATACATTTTACATTAATTTCGAAATAATGAAGTTTTTAGTAGATATCTTCTAACCATATCTAGAGGAAAATGTTTTATGTAGAATAGGGTTAGATTGTCATCTAAAAAAGCTTGTTCAAATATTTTCGTATCAAGATGTGATTAATTTATCATGGGTGTACTGCTTCTAAAATTAGAATTATACTTCGGGTTTTTGGATTCCCCCAATTTTTTTTTTTTAACTCTGTTGGTACCAACTTTTCTTTGATTTTGTGATTCACACCCATTTTGTTTTAAAGTTTTTATTCAAATTAGAATTCTTCTGTAATGTAAGAAGCTGCATTCTGTAATGAGAGACTTTGTTCCGTAATGTGGGAGACTTATAATGTAAGATCAACAGAACTACTAGAGCATGAAGCAGTCTGTGAGACCCCTGGATTCTGTCAAACCATTCAACCCATGCCATGATGGTGATATTTCTTTTGCCAATATTCTCTCTGTTTAGGGTGGCGAGCTGGCAGGTTCGTCAGCACACTAGGTGAAATACTTAGCGGTATTTCATCTGCTGTTATGTTCCAAGTTCAAATTCCGCTGAGGTCGACTTTGCCTTTCATCCTTTTGGGGTCGATTAGATAAGTACCAGTTATGCACTGGTGTCGATGTAATCGACTTAATCCCTTTGTCTGTCCTTGTTTGTCCCCTCTATGTTTAGCCCCCTGTGGGCAGTAAAGAAATATTCTCTCTGTTCTCAATAATAGAATCATTTACAAGAGTTTTTTTGTCTGAAATGTGGAAACAAAGCTTCCAACAATGATTCCAGATTCATTCCCTTGGCATAACACCATAAACAAGCATCTTATACTTTAGCTTCAGGTAACCAAAGATATCTATGCATGTGTATATCTTTCATTAATGTATATCACCAAAAGATATGATCTACTACAAAAAGACTCAAATACTGGTGATTTTTCAAAGTTTCTTGGGATATTTGTTCTGAAATGAGTTGCAGAAATTCCTTAGGTGTGAGATGCAGTTTGAATAATTAAAGAGTATTTGAACTGGATACAGCCAGTTTAAATGCTAAAAGGTTAAAAACAACAACAGATGATGGTTTTATGTGAAAAATCTAAAACGACAGAAGTAGTTTCTTTTATTACCTATCCTATTTGAAGTAAAGGATATCCTGTGTCGATGACATACTTTATGATGGACGTATTACATCTTGTTCTTATGCAGAACATTACTACTTTATAGAATGATAATCTAACTACTTCTGTCTGTTGGTTTGATAAAGCATTGCTATGATGTCAGAGTATGTTGTGTTGGTGTTGTTTTATGAAGAGGGGAATGATGTAGACCTATAAATGTTCAAATGCAGACATGAACAACTCAAAGCAGCATATTTTTACCTAAGTTACTGCCTTTCCCTAGCTGTGTGTGTTTCTATTTTTAAACACTCATTTGTAGCCACAACCATATATCTATCTGTCTTTCTCACCACCATTTGACCAGATATAAATCCTGTTTCACAAATTTTCAACCCATTATTAGAAATCTCCCCACTTAATTTGGGCAGTGCCTTCCTGTTATCTATGTTGCACACACACACACACACACACAGACACACACACACACAGACACACACACACACAGACACACACACACACAGACACACACACACACAGACACACA
>NC_068985.1:95841658-95859698 GCF_001194135.2 Octopus bimaculoides | reverse complement strand
ATATATATATATATATATATATATATATATATATATATAAGGATAAAATCCTTTTAAGAGCAGAAAAAATTGTCAGCAACCAGCCATGAGAATTGAACTCACAGCCCTCTAATATCCAGTTAGAGTGCTCTACCTTTAAGCTAAACTGTTGAACAACAAATTCTTCTGTAATTTTAGAAGTTATAAAGTCATCCAGAAATGCTAGATGTCAGAAAGATTACTGCATATGTAAACAAACTTGTTTACATATGACATTGAGAAAACCTATTTCAACAAAATTATGGTGAAGAATGGGTTACGCTTTTGTTACCAAATCTCCGTAGAAATACGCTGCTTTTGTTTCAGTTAATTTTTAAAATTATGAAAAATTTAATAAAATAACTTCGCTCTTAACCCTTTCAGTCAAAAACTTTACAACCCAAATTCCCATTCTATCTGATGCAGTTAAGTACTGCTCCAGTTTTTCTGGTAAGTATGTAGTGCCAGACATATGATCGGAGTGCACGACACTGTAATGACAGCTCCAAGGGCTTGCATGCATACAATCTCTCCCCCCCCACCGCCATTACCGACTACTTTTAAGTGTTTATTATTGGTTTTCGTGTTTTGTTAAATTATTTATAACATTTGTTTTTTTACTATAAACGTATTAATCATAAACAACATTAAAAGCACCATCCAAGCGGCATTGTTGCCAGGGCCGCTGATTGGCTCCCATGCCAGTGGCACGTAAAAAGCACCATTCAAGCACGATCGTTGCTAGCGTTGCCTTACTGGTGCATGTGCTGGTGACACGTGAAAAACATTTGAGCATGGTCGTTGCCAGTGCTGCCGGACTGGCTCCCATGCAGGTAGAACATAAAAAACACCTTTTGAGCGTGGTTGTTGCCAGAACCACCTGACTGGCCTTCGTGCCGGTGGCACGTAAAAGCACCTACTACACTCTGAGTGGTTGGCGTTAGGAAGCTGTAGAAACTTTGCTGGATCAGATTGGAGCCTGGTGCAGCCTTCTGGCTCGCCAGTCCTCAGTCAAACCGTCCAACCCATGTCAGCATGGAAAGCGGAAATTAAACGACGATGATGATATTGTGTATAATTTATAAGTATTGGATAGTAATATTCTTGCAACAATGTTGCAATACATATTTCTAAAAGTGAATAATTTTGCCGAGGTACAGTCGTACCATTGTAGTTTGGTGTATAGCTAAGATTGTGCCAGTTGTTATAAAACTGTTCTATAGAGAAACTTCTTTTTGTTGTGAATCAAACATACAATTTTTTCAACCAACCTTCATATTACTCCCTAATACTTGGAATTTACCATTTTTTTGCAAGATTCACTGAAGTATTTTGATACAACTGGTACATACATGGTACTTCATCTAAATCCAATGGTACATGCATGGTAGATTAGAAAACCCAAATGGTACAAATATGTACCAAACTAAAAATAGTGTCTACATAATTGGCACCGTCATAAACGGTCTAATAAGCATTTACTCTTTACTCTTGTTTCAGTCATTTGACTGCGGCCATGCTGGAGCACTGCCTTTAGTCGAGCAAATCGACCCCAGGACTTATTCTTCGTAAGCCTAATACTTATTCTATCGGTCTCTTTTGCCGAACCGCTAAGTTATGGGGACACACCACCATCGGTTGTCAAGCGATGTTGGGGGCGGAGACAAACACACACACATACATACATACATACATATATATAGATATATATATATATACATACACATACATACGACAGGCTTCTTTCAGTTTCCGTCTACCAAATCCACTCACAAGGCTTTGATTGGCCCGAGGTTATAGTAGAAGACACTTGCCCAAGGTGCTACGCAGTGGGATTGAACCCAGAACCATGTGGTTGGTAAGCAAGCTACTTACCACACAGCCACACCAAAATTTTAGAGAAAATGCATCCAAATCATGAGAAAAAATTCTGGGTTGAAAGGGTTAAACTGTTGTTTGGAACGTAGACTAATATGGAACTCTGATGGCGGGTTTTAATTAAGATAACATAAAAACAGGAAGTTTGTATCACAGAACGGAGGCCATTTCAAATGGGTTGGCACATGAAAAGGATTAAACGTTTGGCATTCAAATCATTCTGTCAAATATCGTCATCACCATCATCAACATCATCATCATTTAATGTTTCCTTGCTGGAATGGGTAGGACAGCCTGACAGGAACAGGCAAGTCAAAAGACTACACTAAGCTTTTGTTCTAAATTAATCAGATCATTGAGATCGTGTTTATTTGCTTTTTAGACTGACATTGTAGGGAAGGTGTGAGAGGCCAGTTGTGGTCGGTTTGAACATAAAATAGGTAGAATGTTTGGGCTGAATGTGACTACGGGGACGCAAACACACCAGCATCGGTTGTCAAGCGATGTTGGACACACACACACACATGACGGGCTTCTTTCAGTTTCCGTCTACCAAATTCACTCACAAAGCTTTGGTCGGCTTGAGGCTATACTAGAAGACACTTGCCCAAGGTGCCATGTAGTGGGACTGAACCCGGAACCATATGGTTGGTAGGCAAGCTACTTACCGAAACTATATATATCCTTGTAGGAAATTGAATGAACCAATACAATGTTCTTCATTTAACTTTTCGGCCTCTAAGGGTTAAACAAATGGTATAGTAAAGTACTGAATCAGTTTAGCCTTACACTAACTACGCCTTACATGGTCACAGAACATGTGAAAAATAACAGCCGATCTCCATCTAATATCACACTCCACTGTCTTGGCAAAGAATACAATGGATTGTTTTCTATTGTAGATTCCCTGCACACAGGAAAAAGATAGGGTGGTCGTGGTTGGAATATTTTCTAACCCAGAGCTTACCCATAGTTGAACAATAACACCACCACCACCTGCCCTTTCTCTTATGTATGTTAATGTTATTAATCTTGACCTTTTAGTTTTGCTGTCATTAATCTCATTAGAATTATGCACTTGATTACCTTCTCTTTAGGTTGCAACTCGATCCTGACATTTTAAGACAAAATTTATTCCCCCCCCCCACCTTCCCCCCTACCTTCTTCATATTTTTTTTTGATAAAACATCGAAATATTGTTGCTGTTTAACCCCAGGTCAATCCTGACAGAGCAGATCTAGGATCAAAGACGTTACATCTTGGCTATCCTTTATATTTAAATATATATATATATATACACACACACTGGTATGGTATATATATATATATATATATATATATATATATATATATATATGTATGTATAATCTACAAAATCTATTTTGTAGTTACATATAGCGTATCATAATAACCTACATGTGGGGACTGGCCATTGTGGTTAGCTGTCAACTGAGAGCCAACACAGTAACCGCCCTGATAAGATATCCCTCCAAACTCATTTCTAAATAAATATATAATGTCTTCTTTCGTCATCCTTTTACTTGTTTCAGTTATTTGGCTGCGACCAGACTGGAGTACTGCCTTGAAGGCTTTTAGTATAACAAATCGACCCCAGTACATTTTTTGTTTTGTTTTTATATAGCCTGGTACTTATTCTCTATTTTTTTCCAACCAGTTAAGGGGATATAAACAAACCCATACTAGTTTCCAAGCAGTAAGTGACACACACATGCACAAGGGTCTTCCACATAGTTTCCATCTGGTAAATTCACTTCCACAGTATTGGTTGGTCCAGGCTTATGATAGGAGACTTACCCCAAGGTGGGATTGAACTTAAAACCATTTGGTTATAAAGTCAGCTTCTTAACCACATAGCTGTATGTTATATTTGACTAATTTGTCCAAAGTACTCTTTTTTTTGTTTTTTTTTAAAGATAATTGTGATTTGAGAGAATTTAGCTGCTATTTTTAGCAGGTTGAGTGACTATGTAGAGGTGCTATTTTTAGCTTGTAAATATGAACATATTGCAAAAATATTTTCCCTTTGGTGTTGATAATCAAAAGAAGCCTTCCAGGTGTAACCATCCTGTTCATAGTCTAATAGATCATGTGTTACACCCAATATGTCCTCGTTTCGAATATAGAAGGGTATGGTTTCAAAAGAGATTTGACTGCTGTTTCTAGTAAATCATGTGGCTGTGTTGAGCGGGCACGACTACTCGTGGCCTTTCATGACATTTTCTGTGACTCCTTGTAATGTCATGCTTATATTAACTTTACTTAAATTTTCTAACATAATCTTTAATTGTGACTCTATTTAAATTTGTTTCTTTCTCATTCATTCACACTTTCTGTCAATGAATGTGGTGTTGTTGTTGTTGTGGTAGTGGTTGTTGTTGTTTCCCTGAGCTATTAACCAATGAACTACACCATGATGTTTGGATAATTATTCATACTACATACAATGTTCATTAAATTATTCTTTTAATGGCCTGATGTGTAACAAGCAGTTGAATTAATTAAAGAGTAAATGCTTCATAATCTAAAATGTATTGTAACATATCTTCTATTTTTTAAACTTATTTCAGCTGTTAGACTGCGGCCATGCTGGGGCACCGCCTTGAAGAATTTTTGGTTGAATGCATCAAACCCAGTGCTTATTCTAGTGGTCCCTTTTGCCAAACTAAGTTATGGGAATGTAAAAACACCAGCACAGGTTGTCAAGCAACGGGGGCGGCAAGCACAAACACAGATATACATACATATATATGCATGTGCACGCGCGTGTGTGTGTGTGTGTGTGTGTGTATTAGGCTTACAAAGAATAAGTCCTGGGGTCAGTCTGTTTGGGGTCAGTTTGTTTGACTAAAGGCAGTGCTCCAGCAAGGCCGCAGTCAAATGACTGAAACAAATAAAAGAATATATATGTGTATATGCACATATATATATGCATGTATATATGCATGCATATGTACATATCTCTACGTGCCTATATGTACTTAATTTATAGGTATATAGTCATAATGTGTTATGGCTTCCCTAAACTGTTTAGTCTGATTTGCATAATAGTATTTTTGTTGTCAGTGTAGTCATTTAATTAGTGAATGACAGTCTAGCAGATTTTCCATAACCTGATATTTGTAATGTGATATATCTAATGATACAAATTTCAGCCATCACTGTGATGTGTTACTTGATAAGTGTTGGTAATAACTATAAAAAGTTCGGATTATAGCTAGAAATGAATAAGGACTCATGTGGTCTGCTGTTACAAATTAAAATCTTGTGACCCATGTGTTTGTTGTCTCAATATATTACTGGCAGAAACGTTAGCACACTGGGTTAAATTCTTAGTGGTATTTTGTTTGCTTTCACATTTTGAGTTCAAATTCCGCTGAGGTCGGCTTTGCCTTTCATCCTTTCGGACTTGATAAAGTACCAGTTGTGTACTGGGGTCAACTAATCAACGGGTACCTCATCCTCCCAAATTTCGGGCCTTGTACCTGTAGTAGAAAAGAATCGTCAGCGGTTTTCATCTGTCTTTATGTTCTGAGTTCAAATTCAGCTGAGGTCGGCTTTGCCTTTCATCCTTTCGGTGTCGATAAATTAAGTACCAGTTGCATACTGGGGTTGATCTAATCAACTGGCCCCCTCCCCCAAAATTTCGGACCTTGTGCCTAGAGTAGAAAGGAATATATTATCTTGTAAATGCGTCAAGCTGATAGAATCATTAACATATTGGACAAAATTCTTAGCTCTGTTTCCTCAGTATTTATGTTCTGTTTTCAAATTCTGCTGAGGTCAACTTTGCCATTCATCCATTTGGGGTCAATTAGAAAAGTACCAGTTGAATACTGGGGTTGATGTAATCGACTCCCCACCCTCCCCTAGAAATTGCAGGATTGTGCCAAAATTTAAAACCAATGTATATTCCTTTGTATTTTAAAATTATAATATTGGAGAAAAATTGGTGGCTATTGATGTGGTTGTTTGGCCTCAAGCCAGCCTTAAGCTAATCTGGGGGTGGGATGAGGTGGGGTGGGGAAATAGTTCCAATTGTAATCATCATGTCTTTCTGTCCACGAGACACCGCTATGCAATGTGTCCTTTCTAGATTTAAGCAGTAAGGTGTAATCTAAGGTAGATTTAGTTGCTATTTCTAGCAGGTTGAGTGACCTTATGCAGACACCATTGGCTCACGGTACTTGTGTCTGTTGATGTTTACAGTTATGTAATGAATTAGTTCAATTAACATTGGGAAGTCAGTCTGTGACATTTTGGGTGTTTGTGTTTTCACAGAAACGTCAGCCTGACATGCTTTGGGCTTTGACAAATGAAACTGTCAAGAAACCTATAGCGTGTGTATGTGTGTATATGTATGTGTGTGCGTGTGTGTGTCTATGCATATGTATGCAGGCATATCTGTGTATGCGTTTGTATGCATAAGTGTGCCTATATTAGTATGCGTAGACGCATGTGTGGCTGTGTGGATAGGAGCTTGTTTCCCAACCACATGGTTCTAGGTTCAGTCCCACTGGGCGAGTGTCTTCTACTACAGCCTTGTGAGGATTTGGTAAATGGAAACTGAAAGAAGCCTGTCGTGTGTCTGTGTCTGTCCCACCACCACTTGACAACTGGTGTTGGGGTGTTTACACCCCCATGACATAGTGGTTTGCAAAAAGGGACTGATTGAATAAGTACCAGGCTTAAAAAAAAGTACTGTGATCAGTTCAAGGTGTTGCTCTAGTATGGCCACAATCTAACGACTAAAACAAGTAAAAGATAAGGTATGTGCACATATTTGCGTGCATATGTTTGTGTGGATATGCACATGCATAAAAGCATGCTTTTATGCATATGTGCATATGTATGCCTGCATATCTATGCACATATGTTCGCATGCATATGTATGCATGGATATATTTGCATGCGTGTATGTATGCATATATAACTGTATGTCTTCTCAATGACGTTGTCTGAGCAACATTAGCACATTGTTTACATCTATCTCAATGTCTTGCATCTCAGCAGTTTCAGGGTGCAAAGACTTGTGGAATAAAATAAACGACTGGCCCCTAACGAGGGCATCCAGCCATAGAATACTAACCACATTAGTAAGTTTCATTTAACCCTAAGAAAAAAAGCGAAAGCGGATGTAAAAATAATTACAATGATGGTGATGATAAAAAGATAACGTTTTGTGTATGTGACCCATTTTAAGCTTCTGGATATTAGAAGAAAAACATGTAAAAGGGGTGGGGCCAGTCATTGCAGTGTGGGATGGAGTGGCTTGACAGTTGTGCTGTTATCAAGATATTTTGTCAACCCAGCTACTGGTGTTGATACAAAGAAAATTGTTGAGTTTTAGCCTGCTATCTTGTCTGTTACATGTGGCGTTAACAAAACAGTAGGTGTGTGTGTGAGGTGGGGGCGAACGGGTGGGTGGGGAATAATTGAAAATTTCACATAAAAGATTTACTCTTTTTAATTGGTTTCTATTTATTTGGTAATTTAATCCAAGAGACTTAGTCCTTATCATATTTGAAATTTCATTAAAAAAAAAATTTTTTTGTTTTTAACTTTTAAAATTTTATTCCTTCGTTCATTGTGTTGGCTAACATTTCAGAATAACATTGAGTGTCTTTACATGGTCACTTGATCTGCTAGAAATAGCAGCCAAAATCTCTCAAATCTCACTCCATCATATTAGAGTGGAACATATTGGATAAAGTGGTCCTCAGTTCTTGGCATTTACGGAAAAAGATGGGATGGGATGGTCATGTTCAGAATGCCTTCGATCATAACTTTCTTCAACCAAGGTAAACCCTGTCATGATTGCTATTATTAATCTTCTTTACGTAGTTATTTATTTTTAATTGTACTGCACCAATTAGTGCAGTTGAATTTCTCCTGAGGAGACAACGGGGTTTGTCTGAAAAATATAGATGCAGGCATGGCTGTATTATTTTGAGGTTTGCTTACCAAACACATAGGTTTCAGGTTCAGTCCAACCCTGGGCATGTGTACTCTATTACAGTCCCTAGCTGGCCAAAGCTTTGTGAGTGGATTTCCTAGATGGAAACTGAAAGAAGCCTATAATATATAATGTATATTTGTACATTGGCGCAAGCTTGGCTGTCTGGTAAGAAGTTTGATTCAAAACCACATGGTTTTGGGTTCAGTCCCACTGTGTGCATTCAGTATGGTAACTTATTTTACTAAATTCGTTAATTTTCAAAATTAATTAAAACAAAGGCTTTTCACTTCAGCATAAATATGATAACAAAAGGGTAAAGCTTTTCATTGAAACATCATCATCATCATTTAATGTCTGCTTTCCATGCTATCATGGGTTGGACAATTTGACTGAGGACTGGCGAACCAGATGGCTACACCAGGCTCCAATCTGATTTGGCAGAGTTTCTACAGCTGGATGCTCTTCCTAACGTCAACTACGTTAATTTATGTTCCAAACACCAGCTAGTGCCCATGGTCCTTTTTTTAGGACCAGAAGGATAATCCATCATATTTCTGTAACCTGTATTTTTCTGAGATATCTTTGGAGTGCCTTTCAAATATTGTAATAAAAATTTTTTTTATATATTTAGTATGAAATAAAGTTATATAAAAAATTTTTTGGTAATAAAATTAAATTTGGGCACTAATGAGTTAGAAAAATACATTAGTCATTCTATTAACTTCATCATTATTTTCAAAATTAATTGTGACAATGACTGTATTTTATGAAAAGGTTACAACAAAGCCAACAATTAAAAAAAAAATATCTTCGTCATGGCCACATTTCTGTTTACTGTTTTTAACTTCATATATTGAGCTATGAACTGGGACATTGGCTCATGATCTGATGTATGACTCTTAGATCTATGAAATTATTGTCATGAGACATACCAGAGTAAAGATTGACAAGATACTGAGGTCTGTCCAACCCATGCAAGTATGAAAAACAAAAAGAAAAAAAAGTGGGCACAAGATGCCAATGACCTAAAATATCGGAGAAACAATGATATTCAAAGGAACAATTGTTTGATGTGTATGTTAAACCTTAAAGTCTGGACTAGCAGAAAGGGAGTGTATAGTTTAAAGCAATTATGGGACTGAAGAATGTTTATTGTGTTGAGAGGTTAAAATAACATAATCCTTACTGGATGTCACAAACTAGTTACTTGGTGACAGATTGGAGTTTAGCTCATAACCCTCCTACATAACTTCAGCAGGGTTTACTCCAAAATTGGAGCTACTGTGCAAATGAGAGCCAATTTGTAAAGTACAGGGTGTCCCAGAAAGATTTTTCCATGTTGAAAACTCTTCCTAAATATCAGTTCAAGTAATATTATCTACATTTTACATAAAGATTCGCATATGTCTTTAGTTCATGTGTCTATTGCTTTGTTCATCTATAACAGGTTTGTAAACAAACATGATATTGAAAGCAAAATGCGACCAGATTGCAACTGGAATGAGCAACAAGGACTTAACAAAGCAGTTGAATGTGTACCGCAAAACGGTGTTCAATATCTGGAAACAATATTATGGAGTCTGCTACTACCCCTTAGCAAGTCAATAACTGGTAGCAAATGACGTGCAGTTTCCAGGCATTTATCAACCCCTTGAATAGTCCCATCGACTCCCGGGGGTCGATATCGACCACTTTGGAGACCCCTGTATTAGAGCTAAAATGTGTTCAACATTTCTCAGTGATATTGTTTGGGTTATGGAGATTACAGGTCATTACTCTTTGGATTCAATTTGTCACTATTTTGGTAACAAATGGTGGTTGAAGGAGGTACTAAAAAAATTATAAAATGTGTGTGTCTGTCTAAGTATGTGTCTAATGCGTCCAAGTGTGCGTCTAATGCGTCTAATGCATCCAAGTGTACGTCTAATGCATTCAAGTATGTGTCTAATGCATTTAGGTTTTCACTATTTTTGTTACCATTACCATACTTCAGGTAAAATACACTGAATTTAAGGCAGCAAGCTGGCAGAAACATTAGCACACTGGGCAAAATGCTTAGCGGTATTTCCTCTGCTGCTACGTTCTAAGTTCAAGTTCTGCTGAGGTCGACTTTGCCTTTCATCCTTTCAGGGTTGATTAATTAAGTACCAGTTGCATAATGGGGTTGATCTAATCTACTGGGCCCCCTTCCCAAAAATTTCAGGTGTTGTGCCTAGAGTAGAAAAGAAAAAAAACCAAAACACTGACTTTGTCAGTTAATCTTGAAAATAATTATGAATTAAGTAAAATACCTTTCTGATTATTTTATTAAGCTGTTATTTGGAACCTAAATGAGCCATTCGTTAATATATTTCTGCTGAAATACACCGATTTTGTTTTAATTAATACTGAAAATAATGATGAATTTAATATAATACCTTTGTCATTAATTTATTCAGCTAGTGTTTAGAACATAAATGAGCATGAAATTTTGATGGCCAGTATTAATTTATGTCACTTTAAAATAAGAAGTTTGTGTCTTAGAACCAGTTGGGCAGCTTTAGGTTGGTTGGTAGCAAGAAGGTTAAAATTTTCTTTTTTCAAATAAAAATATTTTAAAGATCCTCATGAAATCCTCAAAAATAATTTGGTACAAGGAATCTGCTTCTCTACTTATCAGAGACCAGGCATCTAACTTCTCATTCATTTCAGCTGGGACTTATTACTTTCAACTGAGAGGCAGTGACTAACTCATTTCTATTCTATGTTTTATTTAACCAATTTTCGCTGCTCGTTTACTTAATAACACATTATGTTTATATAGTTAAAATATCTAGCCTTTCATTTTGTTGATATAAAATAATTTACTTAATGAGAAATTCAGCAACTTATTTTGTTATTTCAGATCATACAACACATTAAAATAAGCCAATTTCTTCTTTCATACTGCTAATCAAAACACTAAATGAATAAAATGACATTAAGAATGGTGGTAATATATCATCGTCATCATCATCATCATTCCCATCATCACCATTGGCACTCCCATCACCACCACTTTGCATCAGCTTTCCATTTTAGTATGAGTTGAACAGGTCATTCATCAATCAGCACATATTTGGTGGATACAGCTCACCTAGATGGGCCCAGGGTGGTGGGAATGTCCTCATCTTACTTGTTTCAATTTTGGTTTCAGTGATTAGATTAGATGTCCATCCTAACACTAACTCTTTTACAATATACATACATGTTGTGTTATATACATATAATAAATGTCATTACATACATAGTTATGGCACCAGTCAGTGTTTATTCGAAACAGCTGTTAAGATAAGGCTACATCATTCATTTATTGTATGCTCTTGCCTTACTTTTTATCTGCCTTTTCTGTTTATACATATAATCTTTGAGATGTTTTATGGCTGTTTTTTTTTTTTTTTTTTGGTAAGCTAGGTTGTGTGGTAAGTAGTTTACCTACCAACCACATGGTTCCAGGTTCAGTCCCACTGCGTGGCACCTTGGGCAAGTGTCTTCTACTATAGCCTCAGGCCGACCAAAGCCTTGTGAGTGGATTTGGTAGACAGAAACTGAAAGAAGCCCGTCGTATATATATATGTATATATATATATATGTGTATATGTATGTATGTGTATATGTTTGTGTGTCTGTGTTTGTCCCCCCACCATCGCTTGACAACCGATGCTGGTGTGTTTAGGTCCCCCGTAACTTAGCGGTTCGGCAAAAGGGACTGATAGAATAAGTACTAGACTTACAAAGAATAAGTACTGGGGTCAATTTGCTCGACTAAACACTGCTTCAGCATGGCCACAGTCAAAATGACTGTGGGATATGTAGACCACAATCACTTGATTACATAAAGAGGAGTCGGAAGTGCCACTGGCTAATCCACATGCCTCCACAGATATCAGCATAGTGTTTCTAGAAATACGTGACTCTAATTTGCCGTAATTTTCCTCCAAGAATGTCAGCAGGCACTGATCGTTTTCCTGAATTGGCTTATGGAAAAATTAGCCTGTCATGAAATCTGTCTAGAAATTGCAGTTAAATTTCTTTCATATCTTAAAATTTTATAAGGAAAAAAATTGGAAAGTTATATTGGATAATTTAGTTGTGAAAAATATATTGTTTGAAAGCAAGATGGAATCGTTATGACTGCACCCTTTTCTATTGTAGCTCTGCTACAAGTTGATCTCGGACTAAATATGAATCCATTTAAATATGTAAATGGATAGCACTTTGTTTCTCTCTCACTTTTGTTCTCTGGTTGCTTTTCCCATCCTCTTTATCTCTTTTTTTGCTTTCTTCTCTCTAGTATAGCTGTAAAATAGAGCTTCTTGTTTTTCAATTTTAAGCCCAGTTACGACGTCAGACTATTTTGACTTGGGATTATACCAGTGTCAGTATATAAGTACTTGTTGAGGATTAGTGAAAGCTTTTTACAACCACATACTCGAATCTCGTGCACATGCATGCACACACACACACACACACACACACACACACACACACACACACACAGAGGATGACAGCAAAAACATAGCCGTGGTACACAACTCTGGTGTCTAATTGCAGAAACGCAGAATATCATTACCAGAAATATGAGTTTTACATCCTGTATATCAATTCTCTTTACCCAAATATAAACAAGAGGAAAAAAAAAATTGAAATATCATACTTGTATAATGTAATTTATGATTACTGCATTCCAGTCACTGTCACAGGATTGTATTTATATCCACAGAGCCATACTTTTATTCCCGTAAAACCGCTTCAAAATATCTATCATTGAGTGTATAATGAAACACTAATTTATATTCCTGATGTGGCTGAACAATGTATTGTTGTAATTGAGAAGGAATGAATTTAATACCCTTAACCGTGGTTGAAGCCAATGGCGATTTTATTGAATAAATTTACTCTTTAGTATTTCAAGATATTTTTATGTCATTTTGGTCAATATATCTGTAAAAAATGAGACGTCATTGTTATTTTCATTTTTTGCGTAATTTAGATGACAGTTTATTCACCGCACCCTGTATGTGTATATATACATGTGTGTGTGTGTGTGTGTGTGTGTGTGTGTGTGTGTGTGTGTGTGTGTGTGTGTGTGTGTGTGTGTGTGTAAAAAAAAGACAAAGACATCAGAGTTACACATCTTCAACATTTATGTAATAAAAAAACATTTACTTCATATTTTATCCTGATGTGTTTCTGCTGAATAAATATTCTAAGACACACAGATCCGCAGACACACATGTCAGAATGAAATATGAAGAAGATGTTTTTTAATAAATAAATTTTAAAGATGTATAAATCTCCATTCACAATTATTCTGTCTTGATAATATACTCTGTAATGTATACTAAAATCCGGTGCCTCAATATACTCTGTATTCTTCATGAAATCCGTTGAAGTGAACTCGGGACTTGCAAATCAGATGTGGTACAGTTTGTTTATTCTAAATAATTCTAAATGTTTTCTATCATTCGATGTGGTTAGCCAAATCTGGATTCTATCAGGGTACTTGTTGAGGATTAGTGAAAGCTTTTCACACCCACATACTCGAATCTCGTGCACGTGCACACACATGCACACACAGAGGATGACAGCAAAAACATAGCCGTGGTGCACAACTCTGGTGTCCAATTGTAGCAACACAAAACATTAACTACATACATTTAAAATCCCTATTTGCATTATGTGTGTGTGTGTGTGTGTGTGGAGAGAGAGAGACAGACAGAGAAGAATTGACAATTAGAAACCTGCAATTCAGATTTAGCAATGAGAAAGCTGAAAGTATCATAGGAAAGAGCAATAAATTTGTCTTGGAGGTAAAGCAATGAAAATTGTCCTAATCAAATAAGTCCTAATTAATAGTTGTGTGATGGATATTAATTAGGGGAGAGAGGAGGAGCAGGAGAGAACGATGTGTGGAAGTTTGTATATGAAGAGGTTTTATTATAATTTTCTAACAAAACATACAGAAATTTCTCTCTCTCCCTCTTGGCTCTTTCACTCTCTCTTTTTCTCTGTCTTTCACTCCCTTGCTCACTAGCTCCTCTCTCTCTCTCTCTAGCTCTTTCCCCTCACACTCTCCCTCAAGTTGTAGATTGGCTGTGATGCAATTCTGAAAACTGCGTCTAAAATGTAAGAAGGAAAAAAAACGAATCTTATCTCTTAACTGATATGAATGTAGAGATTAAAGAAAGCTGAATCTACTGGGATCTCTTTTGCTTAATGTCTCCTTACTTGCCTTTATCTTTTGATGGTAGAATTAAGCTCTTTTATAGCAGCGTCCAACCAACTTCCAGCTGCCAACACAAACCAGACAAAAATCTCACCTCCACCATCCACCCGCTCTTCCCCCCCTCTCTTTCTGCTTCTGAATATCTGCAGTTTACCAACATGGCACTATTGATGATGTCTTCTTCACACAAAGAATTTTGTATTGTCTTCCTTTTCTTTTCATTTCTTTCAAAGAAACATGTCATTTACAGAAAATTTTAGTTTCTGCAGAAAATCTCTTTTATTCATTTTCATCTTTTATCCTTTATCTTTTATTCGTTTCAGTCATTGGATTGTGGCCAAGCTGGGGCACCACCTTAAATGACTTTTAACGAAACAAATCAACCCCCAGTACTTTTTATTATTTTTTTTAAAGCCTGGTGCTTATTCTATTGCAGTGCGCTGTGACATTTTTTCACTTGCATTGAACTTAAATTCTTCTCAAAATTTGGTGGCACACTTGAGCTAAGAGTATAATTAAAGGTATAGGGAAAAAAAAGTTATATTCAGGTTATGAGCATCATCTCGTGGCACACCAGTGTGCCATGGCATACCAGTTGTGGAGCACTGTTCTATCGGTCTCTTTTGTTAAACCATTAGGTTATGGGGGATATAAACAAACCAAAGCTGGTTGTGAAGCAGGGGTGTGGGAACAAACACATACACAATGATACATACACACACACACACACACACACAATCATATCAGTTTGTCCTTCATTGTTGACGATAACCAAGGATATCACATGGGAGAAGAAAAGCGGGTAGGTTGCGTCTATCTTGGAGCCAATCAGTCCAATGTGCGCTCTTGAAGGTTTGGCTGCAGCTTGGGCACTGGGGGACTGTTGCAGTTGACACGACTATATGCATACAAACATGCAACAGGCTTCTTTCAGTTTTCATCTACCAAATCCACTCACAAGGCTTTGGTCAACCCAGGGCTATAGTAGAAGACACTTGCCCAAGGTGTCCCGCAGTGGGACTGAACCCAGAACCATGTGGTTGAGAAACAAGCTTCCTACCACACAACCATGGTGTATGTAGGGTACACACACACACACACGATGGGCTTCTTTCAATTTCCATCTACCAAATCCACTCACAAGGCTTTGGTCAACCCAGGGCTATAATAGAAGACACTTGCCCAAGGTGTCCTGCAGTGGGACTGAACCTGGAATCATGTGATTGAGAAGCAAGCTTCTTCCCACATCTGCATCTGTTTATTTATTTACATATTTTTACTTTTTTTTTTTTACTTTTTAACTTTTTGGCATTTGCACAGTTCTTTTCCAACCTGAATGTTCCACTGGTTTATTTATTCTTACTGCCATTAATTAAAGGATGACTTGGTATTTTCAAGTACTTCTCAGATGAGTACAGCCATTGTTTCATCTCTCGTTTTTCCTTTTGTCTTCTCTTGCTCATTATGTGAGTCAGTTTCTGCTCTCTTTCTTTCTCTTCTTAATCTGCTTCTGTTTGGCATTATTACAAGGCCTTGGATGAATAATGCTAATTTCTAGAGGTGTTAAGATAAGTTTAGATTTCAAGTGACAATAGCATTATAGATATTGCGTGTGTGTGTGTGTGTGTGTGTGTGTGTGTGTGTGTGTGTGTGTGTTTTACTTCATCTTAATGGGGTTTTTTCTTGTACCATACTTATATATACAGTGTTGGCCAAAAGTCACCTGACAGTAGGTCAAAATTCCATAAATACTAAATATTCAATGATTTTTTAATAAATTCTCAATCGCAGAATAATGCTAATAATATAGCCTGAACAGGATAAACTAACCCTATTTTGCAGAGAAAAGTGTAGGTGGCTAGCTGTGGACAGATTGAGAATTTTAAAAAATCGTTTAACTTTCTAAAGACATCTCAACGCTTCTAAAAGCAAACTTCATTTGTTTATTTACGTTTGTCGTAATTTGAACTTAATATTCAATTTTATTTATTCATTCCAATTATGAATGTTTAATAATTGAATTTTGTGAGTTAAAATTACCGTTTTTTTTTTGTCTTTTTTGTCTATTTATTAGCAAAGTCTCATAAAATAACTTTTTGTTTTATTCTTGGAATTAAATGGGTTTTAATTTACTGTCAGGTGACTTTTGGCCAGAACTTTACTTACAAATTGATTGTTATGTTTATATAAATCCTTTGATTTAAAATTCCAACAACATTCATAGTATTTTTTCTTTCTTTTTTAGGTAAGTTGAAATGTTGTTGACTTTCGGTAACGACGATCAGTTATTGGTAAGGTGAATTCAATATTTGTAGGTCACAACTCTTTCCAGGTGAGTTTTTACCGACAGTCTAGTTTTGCATGGCAGCTTTCTATGAACAACTTCCCCATCCAGTTCAATGGTTGATAGCATTATTTTTTTCATTTTGTATCATTGGCCATACTGGGGCACCACCTTGAGTTTAATTTGAACAAATCAACCCTCTCTGTAACTCTTTAACCAGTTTCAGTTTGAGAACTGTGGCCATGCTGGGGCACTGCCATTACTTTTGCTACACGTTCATTATTTGAAGCCTCCTCTGATATGTGGTATTTCGTAAATGAGGGAGTTTGATGCTGCTGTCCTCATCTCTGTGTTCTGCCATGAGATCGGCTCATCTGGAACTCTTGACAGATTTTGTCCTGAAGACACCTACATCCATCTCATGCAGGTGTCTCAGGCTTTTTTGGGGAGGATCTTGAAGAGCTGTGGGCCCTTGAAACTAAAGCTGTTGCAGTATCTGGTCCTGTACCTTGATGGTGATGTTGGGATCTTTGTCATTAGGCACTGACGTCCTGTACTATTGGTTGTGTAATTTTCTACGACCAAGTTTGTTACAAATCTTTCCAGGATTTTCCAGATCCTTCTAAGATCTTTCCTGCCTTCGTTCTAGGCAGCAGAGTCTTAACCTCTTTCTTTTTATTTCTAAAGTCTGGCACTTATTCTATTACCCCTTTTTGCTGAACTGCTAAGTTATCAAATGTAAACAAACCAACACTGGTTGTCAAATAGTGAGGCAAACATGAAGACATAAGTGCACCCCACACCACATACACATGTGCTTCCATACTGTTTCCATCTACTAAATTCATTCCTAAGGCATTAGTCAGCTCAGGGCTATAGTAGAAGACACTTGCTCTAGGTGCCATGCAGTAGATCTGAACCCAAAACTGCTGGTTGCAAAGCAAGCTTCTTAACCACACAGTCATCTATACTTGCAAAAATTTCTTAAATAAAATTTTAGCAGTTTCCTTGCTAATTCTATAAATAAATACCCAATGGTATTTCCCAGTTCCTTTAATTATTGTTTTGTATGCTGGCTATTTGTGTGAAGTAGATTTTAAGAAGTAATTAGTTTTTTTCAGCTTAAAGCTAAATTGGGATTTGGCTAGAGTTTGAAACTGGTTCTAGTTGTTGAATGAATCAATAGCTTTTCAATACCATTGAACTTATTGATTTTGTTTTATTTGGTTTGTATTGATTACAAATTTCTTGCCACCTACAATGTTCCAAACACTATATTCCTGGTAGCAGAAACATAGTTTTCATTCTATTATATTTGGTTTATTTTAGTAATTACAAACTGCTGCTTGCAGTTGTTTGAGATGTTTTGACTGCCTTGACTTGCAGGTTACCTCCCTTTCCCACCACACACACACACACACACACACACACACACACACACACACACACACACTGTCACAGTCACATGTTCCCTTCTACTGGAAAAATAACAGATGATGCCATGGGTGTTGGCTGTAAGTAAACAGGAATGTAACATCATCAAAATTAAGTACACAAGTATTTTTAGTATGAAATTACTCTACCAGATTTCCTCAATGGCATCCTAACCTACCATTATTGTTTTAGACATTTCTAA
>NC_068985.1:95823410-95841022 GCF_001194135.2 Octopus bimaculoides | reverse complement strand
CTCACTGCTACACACTTCATACCTTAAGAGTCCACTCCTCCTCCTCTCTTTCCACCCCTGTCTGGTCACTCCCACCCTCTCTTCTAAAATATGTATAGTTGTATAGTTCCTCTCCAGCTAGAAGCCCCCTTCTGTTAGTCCCTTATCACATACTTTGACCTTCTTCATTTTCTATCATAAAGCTACCCCCCTCTGGGTTTGCAGTGTTGCAAGCTACATGGTGACCTCACTGGTGCTCATGGCACAAAAATAAATAAATAATAAACCTTAAAAAAAGCACTCAATACAACCTGTAATGTGGTTGGCATTAGGAAAAAAAGTATCCAGCTGTAGAAACCATACATAAGCAGATACTGGAACATGATGCATTTAGCAGACCTGTGAGATCCTGATAAATCATCCCACCCACACCAGCATGGTGCATGGAGATTAAATAATGTGGTTTATACATTGTCTCTCTTACAATTTCGTAAAGATCACTAAGCTATTTATCTACATACTTTGGCCGTATTGATGAGCCAGACTAGTAAATGAGTTGGGAAATACAATACATTGGAATGGCATTCTTTGCAAAGATCAAAGAACTGTCGATTATAGATTAGAGATTGTAATTAAGATACTGTCAGTTAAATATAAAATAGCTTGTTATTTTTTATTTATTTGCATATTGGTGTGAATAGATTTATAGAGATTAGTTTCCTAACGTCTATTAATATGGGTTGTTTTCTTTCTTGTAATTAACCTCTTTCATAATGTTAAGTTGCTTTGGGTAAGTTTGTTAATCAATTTACATGTGAACATAGAATTAACATATGCTTTGCCTTGTGTAAATAGATTCTGTAGTTAAACTCTATGACTCTCTCTATAGAATGAAAAGAAGAATAACTTGAGTTTCACCTGGTCATTGCCAACTCATCAGCAGTTTACTTCATCAGATCTAGAGAGAGTGACTGCTTTTGTTAATTTCCATATCTCAATACTCATTGATCTCCTGAATTACATATTTATGTAGGCTTGGATGTTAAGTGTTCTTTTCTTGAACCATGCATCTTCAGTTTGCGGCATTTTGGGTTAGTGTCTTCAACTATAAGGCCTGCACCGACCAATGCCTTTTCAGAGAACTTGTAAGATGAAAACTGAAAGAAGTCCATTGTGTGTGCATATGAAAGTGTGTGGGTGCGCGCGTGCATGCATGCATGGTGTGTGCACGTGTGGATAAGTGGATGTTTACCAAACTATGCTTAGCTGTGCGTATGTGTAACATCAACATCTGCAACTCTGCCACAAACAAGGATTGGGCTGCAGCTGGTGGACCTTGTTGATATTTCTTGTCAACAAATTGTCCATTAACTTCACATTTCTGAATTCCTGCAGGAATAAACCCTTCCCTGAAAAACATAAATAAATAAATGTTGGTGACATGAAGTGCGTCTGGTTGTAAATAATCTTGAAAAAATCTGCCTCAATTCTGTCCGATCCATGCAAACATTTGGAAAGTAAACATTAAATGATGTTCATCATGGCATTAAATACTTTTGTTTATAATTCATTCCATCTAACGCATCAATCTAAACATAAATGCTATTGATATGCCGGCATCTGAAGTGTTCTGTTAGGCAAGTTAATCTTAAATGAATTACGACATATGATACTCTTGACTGTGGTAATCATCATCTGTCTTCTCTTATCCTTTCGTTTTCTAGAGGTCAGGCGCAGTTGTAAGTTTTAATGGTTTGTTATTTGATGAATTTATAGCCTGAAAGGAGTTTTGTAAAGATACTGTGAAGATGCAGAGGCAATGGCGAAAGAGAGAGACCTCTGGAGGTTTTTAAAATTGACAATTCTCATCATCAGTATTTAAATGTTCACATTTCCATTGTTGCTTCCAAATAAAGGACTAGACGTGTTTTCATGGAAAACAAGAAACAAAGTACATTGCTTGCTTTGTTGTAACACTTGTTTACAACTATCACACAGTCAAGCAGACAGCAACAGACACTCATTCACACACACACATATTCTTTGTGTGTGTGTGTGTGTGTGTGTGTGTGTGTATACACACACACACACACACATGGTCTGATCAATAAGTATCCGGACTGTTACCGTAGTAATAAAGCTAAAGCATGCAGTGAAGCTGCTGGTACAAATTGACCTTCAACTCTGCTGTGCATGTGCACTAAGTTTTAACGTTCTAGCTCACTTCCACTGTTTACAGAAGTACTTGGAAGGAAGGTGTGTAGCGTGTGATTGTCATGTTGACCATGACAGAGAAAGTTGCCAGCATTATATACTAAGAAAATATTTTAACTATTTTTTTTTTTTTGTGTGCATGGTAGTCTCATTTTCATAGAATGTGCTCAGCAGTCCATGCGATGTAAGCACAAATCCCAATGCTTTATAGGTTAATTACCCTTATTCACTTCAAAAGTGTGACATATAATATGTTGTTGTTCTTCCATAGCAAACACTAGTTTGTTGTTCTTCCATACCATCAATTTGTGGATGTAAATTAAAGCTCTTCAGTTTTAGAAACAAAGTTTTCATTGTTATATCCAGGGTCCCAATGTTGTTATGATCTGAGACAGGCTTGCTGTACAATATAGTCTTTTTCTTTTTTTTTTTCATGTATTTTTGGCGCTGACTATCTATTATGTTCCTTCTACTCACCCACCATTGCTTGATTGTTTTATTTTATCAACTCTGGAAAGATAAAATGCAAAATTGCCCTGGGCAGAATTTGAACTCAAAATGTAATTAAATATTGCAAAGTATTTCGTTCAACACTCTACCATTTCTGCCACTGTCCACCCTCTACAACCTCCTCCTTCTCTTACTACTACTACTACCTGTTGCTTTGGTATCTCATTACCATATTTGTAAGGTTCAGCTTCATCTCATCTCATTTAATCTTTTCTTTTTTTTTTTCTTCCTCATTTCTTTTGTTTCAGTTATCTTGACTGTGGCCATGCTGGAGCACCACCTTTAGTCAAACAAATCGACCCCAGGACTTATTCTTTGTAAGCCTAGTACTCATTCTATCAGTGTTTTTTGCTGAACCGCTAAATTACGGGGACATAAACACACCATCGGTTGTCAAGTGGTGGTAGTGTGGGACAAACACACACGACGAGCTTCTTTTAGTTCCCACCGTACCAAATCCACTCACAAGGCTTTGGTTGGCCCAAGTCACTCCTGCGCCTAATCTCTTTGTTTTCCATGGGTGTCATCCACTGACATCATAAACGGAGTGTCAGATAGTGAGAGTACTTCATCATCATCATCGTTTAATGTCTGTTTTCCATGCTGGCATGGGTTGGACAGTTTGACTGAGGACTAGCAAGCCAGGAGGCTGCACCAGGCTCCAATCTGATCTGGCAAAGTTTCTACAGCTGGATGCCCTTCCTAATGCCATCCACTCTGAGAATGTAGTGGGTGCTTTTTATGTGACACCGGCACGTGGGCCAATCAGGGGCTACTGGCATTGACCCCGTTCAGATGGTCATTTTTAACCTTTTTGTTGCCGTATTTCTGTGGAAGTAAATAAACTATCTTTATTTCACTTTATTTTGAAAATAACAAAGAATTTAGTAAATTAAACGTTATTATTAAGCTGGAGCTTGGAACACACGTTAACATAAAATTTTGATTGAAGGTTTTAATGCAAATTAGTGTAAAACAGGGGAACTTGTTGTTCACAAATCTTGTGAGAAATCTCAGACAAGTTCCTATCAAAAGTGTTTGCCATTTACTCAAACCTGGCACTTCTACAATTCTGCTTCAAGTGATTTCATAATCAAACTTAGTTTACAATTACTTCAGTTTATGTAAATTAGGATTTAAATAATCTGCTGTGAAGAGTTGATAATCTGGCTACACTATAGTCTAACCTTTGTAATACCAATCTGCCTCTGGCTCTAATACAAAATCCACCTTTCTTAAAATATTCTTATTTAAATTGCAATCTTGCATTATAATTCTATTTAAGAACCCTTTGTTCTGTTCCAGCTGCCAGATTAATTCTGTGTGTTTCGTGTGTGCGTGTGCTAAATCCTTCCAAAGTTTTAAAATATTGATATTTTAAATCTTACAAATATTTAGTTATGGTCTTTTTGAGTTCCTATCCTAACAACATCAGCTCTGCTTTTCATCTTTCCAAGACCCTTGAAATGAAGTACCAGTAAAGTACAAGGTTTTTATATTTCTATTAGGTACCATAAATGCTAAAGGAATTTGTAAAAGAAAATTAAAATAAACATGGGAGGCTGTGTGATAAGAAGCTTACTTCTCAACCACATGGTTCTGGGTTCAGTCCCATTGCGTGGCACCTTGGGCAAGTATCTTCTACTATAGTTTCGAGCCGACCAAAGCCTTGTGAGTGGATTTGGTAGATGGAAACTGAAAGAAGCCTGTTGTATATATGTATGTGCGTTTGTTATTTGTGTCTGTGTCTGTCCCCCCCACCATCGCTTGACAACCGATGTTGGTGTGTTTATGTCTCTGTCACTTAGAATAAGTCCTGGGGTCGATTTGCTCGATGAAAGGTGGTGCTCCTGCATGGCCGCAGTCAAATGACTGAAACAAGTAAAAGAATAAAAAACACACTCTGTGCAAATTCTGCATGAGTTAATAAACAGCAGTGAATGAAATTTTGTAAATTGAATTATAAACTTTATATTAGCTACAGACAATAACCTAATATTAGGGCGTATAATCCCCTAAAATGGAAAAAATGGGGCATTAGTACAATGCCTTTTTTTGTTTCCATTACTGGGGTTTATATGCTCTAATTTTAGACCATTTTCTATAGTCAATATATATGGCGAAGGCCTTTGATTCATTTTATAAAACACAAGCTGTTTTTACCGAAAATATGGTTAGAGGATGGTTATGGGTTACTTTTTTTTAGCCAGCCTAAATAGAATTAGTTAATTATGACCTGTTAATGTTGGTCATTAACACATTTTCATTTGATAATGTAATTTATAAATGAAAACCAGATTGTTATACAAAAAGTTTTTAATCTCATACTTTCACAATGAAATATTTCACTTTAACTAGTCAGAAAAAAAAAAAAAAAAAGAATTTTTTTTTATTTACTTCAGTTCCATATTGGCATGTCTATCACAAAAATGTTTGATATTCTAAACTTTTGTTTCAATATTCATTTTTCAAAGTTGTCATTGATTTACTATCACATATATTCATTATAGATCTAATAATTTACCTCATTAATTAAGCAGTGTACTGATTTTTTAAAAACTTCTGAGCATCTTGTTAAATCTTAATGACAAAATAAATTATTTTACTAGTTCCTTCCAAAATTGTTTACAATTTCCAAAATTAAGCGAAAAACATGTCCATAGGGTCAAATTGGCAACTGAGAGTGGATCTTGTGGAAAACATTGTACCAACAACATGCTCCCCAGACAAAGAGATCTTACCAAATTCCCAGATCATGTGGGGACTGTCTGTACCCTGGGAAGATGGAGGCTTATGACAGGAGGTTTGCCAAATACCAGGATTGAGAGAGCAGTGCAGAAACCAGGGCTGGCAGGTGTGTTATGAGGTAATTGAAGTGGGCTGTTAGGGGTTTTGTGGGATGTTTATTCTGCAAATCTCTAACTGGGCTTGGAGTTAATGGTGCAGCAAGGACGAGGGCTATAAATCCCATCGCTGAAGCTGCAGAAAAGGCCACGAGGTGACTTTGGATAAAAAAAGGACAGACCAATGGTTTGTTACTATTGGGATGCAAACTAGGGCTTGATCAATCCCCATTGGGTCAACTGTGGGTGAGAGGGATCTGATGTTGAAAGGCTCGAAACTCCCTGGAACCCCAGAAACCTCACTAATGATGCATCCCAGAGCATCAGTGAGGTTTATTCTGGAACTGTTTCATTAGAAATATTGTCATGGAATAGTTAAAGAATTAAGTTTTGAGAATCTTGGAAGTTTGTTACTTTTTGTTGGAATTATAATAGCTGAGTTATTAAAAAATTGTCAAGCTAACTGTTAGACCAGAGCTCAAACTCTGCGATGGCACTGTATTGTCCCTGTTCTTCCAGATCACCCACACTCCATTAAAGTTAGCTGCCAGTTTGCTTCAGAATGGATCTCTGAATAGTAAGATTATCCATCCATGCTACAGTAAATCTTGTAATCAGCTGCCAGGGGTTTCAGGATCATGTAAGACCACACTCCCTTAAATGACATTTTTCTTGTTGTTTAGCCCTAGGTCAGCTTTGAGTAGACTAGACTGTCATCATCATCATCATTGTTTAATGTCCGCTTTCCATGCTGGCATGGGTTGGACGATTTAACTGAGAACTGGTGGACCAGGTGGCTGCACCAGGCTCCAATCTGATTTGGCAGAGTTTCTACAGCTGGTTGCCCTTCCTGTCTTTTTAATATTTAGAACTACATTGCCTAATGTGTCCTTTCTTTAAGACAGTCAGAAGATATTTGAGAGTGATTTGGCTGCTATTTCTAGCAGATTGACTTGTAGAAACCACCTCATTGATGGGTGGTGCGATAGCTGCAAAATGGATTATCCTCTGTTAAATATAACCATTTTCTTCCACATTTCAAAGATCATTCTCGATAATTTCTGTATAGAAATCTTTAAATCAAAACATCTTTTATCTCCCCCCCCCCTCTCTCTCTCACATGCACACACACACACACAAAATAAAAGATGTGTTGATCTAAAGATTCCCATACAGAAATATATACTTATTTCACGTAATTTCCATGTCAAAAAAATAATTTATTTTGATGTTTTAGCAAATTATCCAATTAATGTTGTAACTTGTGCTGTTCTTTGGATATTAGCTTCATTAACTAACAGCGGTTGATTTAATTAGTTGAAGATATAATCACATTTGCAGCATGGAATTAATAATTTCCGATAGTAATGCAATGGGGAAATAAAAAAAATAAAAAAACCAAAAAAGGGACAGGATTATATATTGACATAAAATATTCACAACACAGAGAACTGAACTGTTGTAAAGTTATGGTATATGTCCAGAGACAAGGTAGACTGTTACTTGAAAATTCAGTGTAAGAAAATAAAACACAAATTTAAAATCAAATTTTTAAATTTAATTCTGGGAGTATAAGAATGTTAGATGGCTAAGACAAAATATCAAACTAAACATCATCATCATCATCATTTAACGTCTGCTTTCCATGCTAGCATGGGTTGGACGATTTGACTGGGGACTGGCGAACCAGATGGCTACACCAGACTCCAATCTCATCTGGCAGAGTTTCTACAGCTGGATGCCCTTCCTAACGCCAACCACTCCGAGAGTGTAGTGGGTGCTTTTTACATGCCACCAGCATGAGGGCCAGTCAGGCTGTACTGGCAATGGTCAAGCTCAAATGGTGTTTTTTTTACGTGTCCCCTGCACAGGAGTCGGTCCAATGTTTTGTTCACACGCCACCGGCACAAGTGCCAGTAAGACAATGCTGGTAATGATCACGCTCAAATGGTGCTTTTTACATGTCACCGGCACAGGAGCGAGACCACTGCTCTGGCAGTGATCCCGCTCGGATGGTGCTGTTATTGCTCCACTGGTATGGGTGCCAGTCATCAAATTTGGTTCAGTTTCTATCTCACTTGCCAAATTTGTTGACTGGCACCTGTCAGGTTCAAATCTCACTAGATATAACTTCATCATGTTGGTTACTGTCTCTGAAAGTGATTGAGTGTTAAATACTGATTTCAGGTTTTGGCATAAGGCCAGCAAATTTGGGTGAGTTGATTACATCCACCCCATTATTCAACTGGTACTTATTTTATCAACCCCAAAAGGATGAAAGGCAAAAATCTCAAATTGGAATGTAAAAATAGAGAAAATGTTGCTAAGCATTTTGTTGGTGTTAACCCATTCATGCCGATCGTCCATTTAAACTGGCACCTAATTTATAAGGGTATAAAACAAATACTTGATACAAATTGTGATTTGTGTATGATCTGTATCAAAGAATGGAACATGTTCTGATTGAGCAGATCTATGATAAAAGGTGTTTCAGGCAGGTTCCTTTTTTTTTTTTTTTCTTTTCCAGCACAGTATACCTGTGATTACATTATCCAGTGTCTCCTTCCTTTCTATATGAGTGTACTGTGCAACTTGAAGGATATTGGCTGTTATTTCTTTCAAATCAAATAACCATATAGAGGCTTCCTCAATCTATTACATGCTTTTCAATCATTTTGATTTTGTGGTACACTTGTGATTAAATAGGAATCTCTTTCTCTCTCTCTCTCTCTCTCTCTCTCTCTCTGACTCACGCATATGCACGTTTGTATTGGTCTCTTTCATTTATTAATCATTTGAAAGTTAAACAGAATTATCAATAACTCGTTTTTCAAGATAACCAAGCTTTAGATTACATTTTCTAAAGCTTTGCATTATATTTTAAAATTATCTGCACCACACCTAGACGTATTCCTAACATTGGACTGGTGTGCCGCAGTGCATTATTTGTGAACTTTTGACCTTGTTACATTCTAGACTGTCCTAGTTCTGATTATTTCTAATTTAAAATCTAATGGCAAATAGTTTCTCCTCATCAACATTTAATGTCCATTTTCTGAACTATTCCCTTTCCTGAACCACTCCTCTCTTTCTCTCTCTCTCTCTCTCTCTCTCTCTCTCTCTCTCGTCTCACCCTTCGCCATATTGGTATTTCTTATCAACCACACTTTCACTCTTGTCCTTTACTCACTGCATACTGTATCAGGACAATTACCCTCCCCCAGCAACAACTACCCCCAGGACAATTACCCCACTTGGTTAATTACCCCCTCTCTAATACATTAAGAAGTTTTAAATCATCTGTTGTCGTCAGGGGTAGTTGTCCTTGGAGGGAGGTTATTGTCCGTGGGGGTAAATGTCCTAGACTCCTACATACACCTCTACTCCCTTCGCTAACCATCTTTTTTTTTCCCCTCACATTCTTATGGAAGTTGGGAAAGGTGGCGCTCCGTTTTTATGATGACAAGGATTCCAGTGGATCCCATCAACGGCGCAGCCTGCTTGTGGAATTACTATGCAAGTGGCTGAGTAATCCACAGACATGCGTACCCTTAGTGTAGTTCAGCGTGACATGGAATGTGACAAAGCTGGCCCCTTTTGAAATACAGGTACTACTCATCTTTGCCAGCTGAGTGGACTGGAGCAACGTGAAATTAAGTGTCTTGCTCTAGGACACACTGCATCTCTGGGAACTGAACTCGTGACCTTATGATTGTGAGCTGAATACCCGAACTACTCAGCCACACACCTTCATTATGTCTTGCTATTTATTCTTTTACTTGTTTTAGTCATTTGACTGTGACCATGCTGGAGCACTGCCTTCATTCAAGCAAATTGACCCCAGAACTAATTCTTTTTAAGCCTAGTACTTAATCTATTGGTCTCTCACAGGGCCGTAAAAACACCATCATCGGTTGTCAAATGATGGATGGGGGACAAACACAGACACACACATCATCATCATTTAACATAAATGGTTGAGAAACGATTGATTAGATGAAATAATAAACTTTGTACCCAGCTGTTATTGGAAATAAGCCTGAAGCAGTTTAAAACTATATCAAGATTAAGTTGGGAGAACCTATTTTGGAATTTTATAACTATTTCACTTTTTTTTACTTCTTAGGAATTATTTTTCTTGTAGGAAAATTATTTTGAAATTTTCTTCATACCATAAATAAAAAGAATTAATAAGAATAAGTAAATTTGTTGGCTTAACGAAAGGTGTGGAAAAAGAATTTGTTTATATTGTGGCATTTGACCAACTTTGAATAAAGTGTGCCAAACGAAACAAACGCTTTGCTGTTGCCCCTTTTAATACGGCTCTCTTTGAAGGCTGATAAACGATATTACCTTAAAATGTGATTTAATGTCTGAATTATCGTTAATTAAAATTCTGGATTATTGTTAATCACCATCATCATTATCATTTAGCGGCTGTCTTCCATGCTGGCATGGGTTGGATGGTTTGACATGTAAAGGCAAGCCAGATGACTGTGCAAGCTTTGCTGTCTGCTTTGGCGAGGTTTCAGCTGTCGGATGTCTTTCCTGCTACTAACTTCTTCGTCGCGTTCCAGATGCTTCTTCCTTTCTACTCACTTAAAATACCTTTGCCTTCATCCTCATTGTTTAACATCCTCGTCCTCTTTTCCATATTTTCATGAGTCAGATGGAATCTGCTCAGAGAGATTTTCTACAGTGGGATGCCTTTCCTGTTTTAAAGTAAGATAATATTCTCCTCCTATAACAAAATATTTTCTTGGAAGATTTTTAAAACTGTAAATTTTGGTGTGAAAAATTCAAGTTGTATATCAGAAAATACAGTAGTTGTATTACAGAATTAATATTCTCTCTCTTTACTCTTTATTACTTGCTTCAGTCATTTGACTGCGGCCATTCTGGAGCACCGCCTTTTAGTCGAGCAAATCGACCCCCAGGACTTATTCTTTGGAAGCCTAGTACTTATTCTATCGATCTCTTTTGCCGAACCGCTAAGTTACGGGGACGTAAACACGCCAGCATCGGTTGTGAAGCGATGTTGGGGGGACAAATACACACATACATACATATATATACATATATATGACGGGCTTCTTTCAGTTTCTGTCTACCAAATCCACTCACAAGGCTTTGGTCGGCCCGAGGCTATAGTAGAAGACACGCAGGGGAATGAACCCAGAACCATATGGTTGGTAAGCAAGCTACTTACCACACAGCCACTCCTGCGCCTTACACAAATATATATATTTTCCCCAGCTGTCTTAAATTATTATGATAAACCACTGTAGAGATAATATTTGTTCTACCAGACTAATTTTACTTGGATAATTTTTGTTTTAAAAACTCGTGCATTTTATACATTCTGGGTAATAAGTCTTGTACCATATTTTAACTGATATTGTTATCATCTGAAACTTAATTAATCTCAGATAAACCATCCCTGTAATCACCGTCTAGAACTGCACTTTTCAGGTGTTCATAGCTCTCAGCTTAGCTTGGAGAATTTCTAGACACAATCATTTGATGTAATTATTATTTAGTTACTTGACTGTTCATGTTATAAACTAACTTTTAAAGAACTTTGTGGTTTATACAGAAACTAGATGCAGCTGAGAGAGAAAAGAAAAAAAAAAAAAACCCAGGCTCTGATATTCATCAGTTTATCAGTTTTATGAACTACGAAAGAAACTGCTCTGACAGTTGGTTGTCAAAAACTTGTTCAGATCTAGCAGTGAAATACATAATCCTGGTGGCTGTCATAACTTTCTCATCTCTTAACAGTGGAACAACCTGTTGTGATGATCATTATTGTAGCTTATTTAATAGTCTGGCAGTGAAATAATCACCTTTTGGCTGTAGGGACAGGCATGGCTGTGTGGTGAAAGTTTGTTTCCCAACCCAGCCCTGGGTTGACCAAAGCGTTGTGAGTGGATTTGATAGAGAAAAATTGAAAGAAGCCCTTTGTGTGATTGTGATTGTCTCCTTGTCTTAACATTACATGGTAGTTGTAAGCAGGTGTCACGGTCATGTGAGTGGTGTCTTTCATTTCCTGTATTCTGTGGAAGCATGCATGGTCGTGGGGCAATAGTGAGCAACAAGAATGGGAAACCGGCTGTAGAAAATCTGCTCAACAAATTCCATCTGACCCATGCAAGATGGCAAAAGAGGTGCTAAAACAATGATATTAACTCTAACAGTAACACAAACAGCTTTTGGTATCACAGCTTTCTCATTTGAGCTGTAAAATAAACGGCTCTTTATGTTCTGAGTTCAAATTCCGCTGAGGTCGACTTAGCCTTTCATCCATTCAGGGTCAATAAATTAAGTACCAGTGGAGTACTTGGGTCAATGTAATTGACTAGTCCTCCTCCCCCAAAATTTCAGGCCTGGTGCCTATAGTAGAAAGGATTATTATTATTATTATTATTATTATTATTATGGTGGTGAGCTGGCAGAATTGTTAACACACCGGATGAAATGCCTAGCTGTATTTCATCCTGGTTTCATGTTCTGAGTTCAAATCCCGCCGAGGTTGACTTTGCCTTTCATCCTTTCAGGGTCAGTAAAATAAGGACCAGTTGAGCACTGGGGATTGATGTATTCAACTCATTCCCTCCCCTGAAATTGCTGGCCTTCTGCCAAAATTTGAAACCATTATTATTAAGGTGATGAGCTGGCAGAATTGTTAGTATGCCAGGCAAAATGCTTAGTGGCATTTCGTTATTCTTTATGTTCTGAGTTCAAATTCCGCTGAGGTCAACTTTGTCTTTTATTCTTTCAGGGTTGATGAAATAAGTACCAGTGAAACACTGGGATTGATTTAATCAATTAGTCCTCTTCTCCCAAATTTCAGCCCTTGTGCCTACAGTAGAAAAGATGCTTATTATTTTGTCCTGAGTTCAGATTCCACAGAGGTCGACTTTGCCTTTCGTCCTTGATAAAATAAGTACCAGTTGTGTTCTGGGGTGAATGTAATTGACTATCTCCTCCCCCACAAATTTCAGGCCTTGTGCCTATAATAGAAAAGATTCTTATTATTACCTCCGCTTTGGCAGAGGTATTGTTTTCAGTCGTGCTTGTTTGTCTGTGGACAAGATATCTGAAGAAGAACTGGATGGATCCGGATGAAACTTTCAGGCAAGTTTGGCCTCATGACCGGCACAAACTGATTAGATTTTGGGAACGGTCTGGTACCGGACAAGGATTCTAGATTATTTTTTTATCTTTTCTTTACCTTACATGTATATGTAAAGTTTCACATAGTTCACTTGCACACACACACACACATATATACACACACTTCAAACTGTTTATCAGCTTTTACACTCCTACCTTCATTATTCATCTATCACCCCTTCCTTTCTCATTCATACAATAGTCTCTTTGCCATTTATCTCCTCTACCTTTACCTCTCACTCCAGCTCTATTTATATATATATATATAAAAAGACAATGATCATTATTATATTAGGAGATTATACATACATTTTAACACTTTACAGTATACTTACATATATACATAATTCTATACATCGATCTAAGACAACAGGATTTCTAAAGGAAGCCCAGAATTTAAGAGAAGAGAAAACCAAAAGGTCTCATGATATTCATTGAAGGGTCTTATTTCAGATATTCTCATTTTAAAGATCATCTCCAGTTACCATCTGAGCGTGATTGTTGCCAGAGCAGCTGAATGGCTTCTGTGCCAGTGGCATGTAAAAGGCACCATTTGAACATGATCGTTACCAGCGTCGCCTTACTGGCACTTGTACTGGTGGCACATGAAAAACATTCGAGCGAGGTCGTGGCCAGTGCCACTGGACTGGCTCCTGTGTAGGTGGCACGTAAAAAAACACCACTTGAGTGTGGCCGTTGCCAGTACCGCGAGACTGGCCCTTGTGCCGGTGGCACGTAAAAGCACCCACTACACTCTCAGAGTGGTTGGCGTTAGGAAGGGCATCCAGCTGTAGAAACTCTGCCTGATCAGATTAGAGCCTGGTGTAGCCATCTGGCTCGCCAGTCCTCAATCAAATCGTCCAACCCATGCTAGCATGGAAAGCGGACGTTAAACGATGATATTCTCATTTTGAAAATCCTCTCCAGTTAATTGTTGAGAGGATGTTGGTGTTGCGTTGGCAGAGGTTTGTGCTCTCTGAGTGCTCTTGTTATTATTATTATTATTATTATTATTATAGCTTGTTTAATGCTCTAGAAGTGAATAAATAACTCTGATATGTATCATACTGTAAACTTTAATAATGACATAGCTTTCTCTACTTGAGCTGTGAACTAAAAAGCTCTTTATTATTATATCTTGTTTAATATTTTAGAAGTGAAATAGCTGTTATAATTGCTCATCGTTATCCGTAAATTTAATAGTTGTCATTCCTTTCTCTTGTTTACTGTTGGATGAATGTAACTGAGCAAATCTTTTATATTGACTTCCACTACTAAAATGGTGTCATTAGAATACAGCAATTAATACAACACCATTTTGCTACAAAGCTTACTCTGTTTACATAGACTAATTATGTTTTAGTGTTAATAACTTGGACAACATCAGTTAACACTTGTTAAGTTAGTATTAACATATTAAATGTACAAAGAAATAAGAAGCTAATTAAAAAGAAATAGTATTAGTCTATGACTAACGTTTATTTTAGCCAATATGGGAGGCAACTCTGTACCTGTTTCAGTCTTATAGCCTCATCAGAAAGAGACTTTACTGTATTTGTCAAAGTAGTGTAGTGATGCAAGAGTGGGTAAATATACAAGAATGTACGTTCTTTAATGACATCATCATCATCAAGTGTTTTAAATCTGGGTCTTGTCCCCATTAATAGGGGTGGCCAGATCTACCTCAATGCCATAGCAACCAAGGTACGCAGGTGCAGCCCACCCCAACCTTTGGTTTGACTGGTGTCCATTCTCCTTTGCTATCACAAGGGTTTTTTTTTGGAGCTGGATTTTCTATGTGGAGCATGCCCTTGCTTACCCCCAACCTCAGTTTCTAGACATGAGTGGTCCTGAGACCAAGGCCTTCACCATGATTTTTAAGAAATGTGGTGGAAAACTAGCTCAGGAAGGCAGAACAAGTTTTCAGAAATTTGAAAAATGCTTTTGTAATTGTGAATCTTGATTTATTTTATGTATAGGCGAGGACATTTTTATGTATAGGTGAGGACATTGGAGTCCCTCTCAATCTATTTTCGTGTTAGCCTTGTTTGTTTTAACATATTTACATTGGTCAACATTTCAATGAAAATTTGTGAAATTCAACCAGGTTAGTCAGTAATTCTGAGAAGAAAGACTTCATTCAAGTGTTTGGTGAGGCATTTTGGGAAGGTGTAACATAACAGAGTGGAGGAAGAAGAAACAAAGAAAACACATTGGGCGGATCGGTTCACTTACATATTTCTAAAGTATTCTTTTCTTATCTTACACACACACACACACACTGATGATTAAATATTTTACAATTGTACAATGATGTCAATACTGAATATCTTTTCACTGGTGAGCAATTATATACTGAGTCATATTGACCTAAAGTAAATGTCTCCTGAACAGTGGAAAATGTGGAAGAAGTTGAATTTGTTGGATAGGGTTCCATAGGAAACTGGGATGAAATACATATTAAGGCATAGACATGGCTGTGTGGTTAAGCTTCCTTCCCAGCTATGAGGTCTTGGGTTCAGTCCCACTCTGCAGCACCTTGGACAAGTGTTTTCTACTAAAGATGTGGTTTGATCAAAGCTTTGTGAGTGGATTTAGGAGACAGAAACTGAAAGAAGCCCAGCATTGTGTAAGTTTGTGTGGGGGCACTTCTCTTGACATCACATAATGGTTGTAGATGAGCATCAGTCATATAAGTGGCAGGGGGGGGGGCTCATTTCCTGTGTTCCATGAAAACCTGCCCAGCCATGGGGGTAATATTCCTTACTTGGAAACAGGTGAGGGTTGGCAACAACAAGAGCACCTAACTATAGAAAATCTGCTTCAACAAATTCCATCTGATCCATGCAAGCAAGGGAGAGTGGATGTTAAGCGATGATGAAATTTATGTTTTTTTTTCTTTTTTGGTAGGTGGGTAGGCAGTGCCCATAGTCCATTACTGGGTCCCTGAGACTAGTGGGAATAGGGAAGATCTCCTCAAGCTAGAACCCTAGCCCAAATGCTTGCAACTGGGTAGATTTTGCTAAAGGCATCCAAGGTGCCTGGTGGTAATATTAAACTGGAAAAGAGGTTAAGCCTTCTGCCCAAGCAGGCTAAGGTATGATTTGAACTTGGAATACAAAGGTTAGCTCTATCATGAGGCTTAAGGCTCATAGGGCCAGAGCTTAGAACACTCACCCCTGAATGGGACACTGGTCTATTACATGTTAACTTCCCAACTATTGTTGGAACTCATATACTGCTGAGTGGACTTGAGCAACTGGAATGAAGATGTTTTGCTCAACAACACTGCACTGCCTAGCCTGGGAATTGAAACCATGATTTTGCAGTCATGAGTGCTACACCAGGCCACTTACCTTCACTGGATATAACATTGGAGCTAAAATCCAATTTTTTTTTTACCTCTTGATAGATACATATTTCAGATAGATTTATACACACTCGTTGCTAATTGATTTTCTAATTAATTTTCATTTATTTGCTTCATATTTAATTCATTGTCAAAACAACTGTGTAATCTGGATATAAAACTATTTGACAAGTAATTATCTTTAAATCGTCAAGCAAACAAAAGCCATTTGTTTGTAAAACCTAGCCCATAAGCGTGCAACAGCTGAAGGCTTTTGTTGTTGTTGTCGTCATCCATGTAGTGAGTGGTATTATTATTGCTAGATTCAATTAGATTCATGCTCTGATGGATATTTATGATGTTGCACACACACACACACACACACACTATGTAATCTGATAATTAAATCATTAATTGAACTCTAACGAATATCATTCATTATGATGGTAACAAGAGGCATTTGTTTAATTATATTGACAAAGAATCTACATTTGATCCCAATACTTTATTGCAAATCAAATAGTGTTGAAAAATCATTTGCTCTTGTACCAAACTGTTAATTATAATTGAAGGTATATATATATACAAGGGGGTTGCTGGACAGTTTCTGGCTTTAAGAGTATTGCGAAACAACTGGTTCTTTAACAGGGCTTAAAAAAACCTCGAAGGGCTGTTTCATTAAGTATGTGAATTTGAGAAGGGAATATGTTGAATAAAATCATAATTCTCTGATTCTCTTGTATTTTCTTTTACCCAAAGCCAGGAATTTTTCAGCACTCCCTCATAACTGTTGAGGCATAAATTCCTTGAATTTTACAAGAAACCTCAAAAAATATATAGGCCTCTAACTACCTCTTTGGGTACTCTAGATTTTAATGATTTTACATCAACTGTGTGGTATCTCACTGGGCATGTCTTTGGAGTTAAAATCTTTTTTGTTTTACTTTGGTAGGTTCACATTTCAAATAGATTTCTGTAGAGTTGTTGCTAATTGGTTTTCTAATTAGTTTTCATTTATTTCATATTTAATTCATTGTCAAAGCAACTGTCAGTGCCACACAGTTGATGTAAAGTTTTGTTACAAACGTTCATGCTTGGCATGGAGGTGCTGTTAAGAGGTTTGTTTTCCAATGACATGGTGTCAGGTTCAGTCCCACTGTGTAGCACCTTGAGCAAGTATCATCTGCTATATCCCTGAGCTTGGTAGACGGAAGTTGAAAGAAGCCCCTAGTATATGTGTGTTTGTTTCTCCTTGTCTTGACATCATGAGATAGTTGTAAATGAGTGTCACTGTTATACAAGCAGTGTCATTTGTTTCCAGTATTCTGTAAAAACATGTCTGGTCATTGGAAAATATTACCTTGCTTTGAAATATTTGAGTTGATAGCAGGAAGGGCACCCAGCTGCTGGAAATTTGCCTCAGCAAAATCTGTCCAACCAATGCTAGCGTAGAAAAGTGGACTTTAAAATGATAATTGTATGTGTATGTGTAACTGTGTGTTTGTTTCTCCTTGTCTTGACATCATGAGATAGTTGTAAAT
>NC_068985.1:95816889-95823400 GCF_001194135.2 Octopus bimaculoides | reverse complement strand
CCATGTGTTAGTAATGTATAGAGTCTGATATATTTATTCATGTGTGAGGTAAACAGGGTTTTTTTTTTTTTAAACTTTTGAATCAACCGAAAGGCCAATTGAACAGAACTGTTTTTTCTGGAAATGTAATCCTGTTCAGCTAACATGTGAACAAACATATTTATATGTAATTGTGCGAGGTGAAGCTACCCCTATTTTTGCTATCGTCTCATTCTTCCTTTTATTTATACATCCATTTGTTTAGAAAATACTTTCATCAAAGGAAGTGTTTTTCAAGGTGTCTAAATAATCTTTGAGAAATTTCACTGCTCA
Organism: Octopus bimaculoides; assembly: GCF_001194135.2. NCBI lineage: Eukaryota > Metazoa > Mollusca > Cephalopoda > Octopoda > Octopodidae > Octopus > Octopus bimaculoides. The sequence goes on along the minus strand of NC_068985.1, from coordinate 95,823,088 downwards.
CTGTTGTTACCATTATTCACGTAAACATAAAAACCTAGTTCTTGCAGTGTTTCTTCCAAGTGTTTAGTCCTCTGAGTTCAAATACCGGTGAAGCTAGTTTTGCCTTTAACCCTTTCAGAGGTGATTAAAAAGTATCAAACCAAGTGTTGCTTGTTTCTTCACTCAAAGTTAACCTCACCAAACTAATTATTATTCATATCAGTTGAATGCTTTATAGAAGAGAAAAACCAGTGCAGAAACTGCAAAAGATTTGATTGGTGATGTGAGAGGAACTAATGGAGTACAATACATTAGATATGCAATATTAATTTCATAGAAGGTGGCGAGCTGGCAGAATTGTTAGCATGCTGGGTGAAATGCTTAGCGGTATTTCGTCTGTCTTTATGTTCTGAGTTCAAATTCTGCCGAGGTCGACTTTGCCTTTCATCCTTTCGGGGTTGATAAATTAAGTACCAGTTGTGTACTGAGGTCGATCTAATTGACTGGCCTCCTTCTCAAAAATTTCAAGCCTTGTGCCTAGAGTAGAAAAGAATATTAATTTGATAGAAAGTGGCGAGCTAGTAGAAACATTGGCACACTGGGCAAAGTGCTTAGCGGTATTTCTTCTGTCTTTATGTTCTGAGTTCAAATTCCGTCAAGGTCGACTTTGCCTCTCATCCTTTTGGGGTCGATAAATTAAGTATCAGTTGTGTATTGGGGTCGATCTAATCAACTGGCTCCCTCCCCAAATGTCTTGGGCTTTGTGCTTAGAGTAGAAAAGAATATTGATTTGATAGACTGGTTTAGGAATTTATAGATTGAGAAAGTGTTTAGTATTATTTGCATTGGCTGAAACAATAAAGTTTTATTTGTGTTAATATGGAATTTGAATGCCAGGTATGACAGAAGTTGGTTAAATAAACATAATTAAGTTATTTTTAATGCTCTCTGCATTAAAATATCATCATCATCATTATTATCATTCTTTTATTATTGCAAAAACCTAAATGGCTCCATTTGACATTGTATTTGTACAGTGCTAATGCAAAGTTTTAAGAACAAAAATTTTGCAGTTTTTAGAATTTTTTTTGAATAATAATCGATTCTGCAACCTGTTGAATGATTCATAATTCACAGATGGTACATTAAAATTTCTTTGTTTAATACCATACTGATGACAAAAGCATCATTAAGGAAATTTGATTCCAAACATATGGAATGTAGGAAGAATATTTCATAGTTTTCTGATATATAGTTTAAAGCAAAGACTAGAAGGCTGAAAACTTCAAAGTCGCTATCATTCCTCTGCCTGCTAAAATTTAATAAACATGGACTCTACTAAAAAGTATTGAGTAATTCTTCAGCTTAATGTTAAAGACCTGGCTGTGTGGGAAGAAGTTTGCTTCCTAGCCATATGGTTTTGGGTTCACTCCCACTGTGTGACACCTTAGGCAGGTGTCTTCTACAGCCTCAGGCCAACCAAAACCTTGTTAGAGTGGATTTGGTGGATGGAAACTGAAAGAAGCTTATCTTAGCTATGTATATGTGTATAATGTATCGGTTGACAGCTGATGTTGGTGTGTTTACATCTCTGTAACTTAGCAGTCCAGCAAAAGAGACCGATGGAATAAGTACCAGGCTTACAAAAATGAGTCCTGAGGTTGATTCATTCAACTAAAATTTTTCAAGGTGATGCTTTTGTGTGGCTGTACTCTAATGATTGAAACACGCAAAAGATTAAAATAAAATATATATATATATATATATATAAATAAAACTTGATCTAAAAACACAAATATACACATATGGTGCTAGCAGTGGAAATGATATGCGAAAAGGCATAATCTATCAATGTATCCAAATTTCAGTTTTGCCAAGAAATGTGCTGTATTCTATATGCTGGAATATTTCATTGTGTATGTAAGGAGTGGGTGGCATTTTGGTGTTAGCAAAGAACGGAAGCTGTTGAATAGAAAAACCAAATCAATTGTTAAAATTACAAAGGCTTCTCTCTCAGCAGTTCTAACACTTTGATCAACTACAAAATTATTTATGCAATTCTAGATATGTTTGTTTAGGTTGGTAGCTACCATGAAACTTGATAAACTGCAAAATCAGATATGAGGTTACAAAGTTTTAGTAACTAATTCCAGTCTGTTGCAACTTCTGCAAATTCTTGCAAACACAGATCAATAAATTTTTATGAAATTCATTCTAAATCAAATCTTAAGACACCAGAGATTCAAAGTCTTCTTCCCAAAATCGGTCTACATAGCAGAATTGCTGTGTTGTATTGCTGCCAGACTTTACAGTTTTTAAAGTCTATTATGGTTGAATTATATTTCCAAACTGAAATTATTAAATCTATGAACGATGAGAAATATAAACAAATAAAAACAATGTTCAGCTTTCAAAGAAAAAATATTGTGCGAAGACCATTAATACAAGACAATCGATACTGGCAGAGTGATTTATTGACCAACTTGTCTGCATCCTTCCTGAATTCTTTTGCTGCAGTGCAGTCTTGTAGTGGCAAGTAGTGTTATGTTGGTTGCTTCAAACTTGACATTCTGATGATGCTATTTCCATTGGTTTATTACATCCAAACTTGTTGGATGATAGATTCCAAGTTGGCTCTGCCTTGGCAATGATATTTATCTTCTGTTATCTTCTATCTCATTTTTTCTCACAGAATAAGACTTTTAAATTATAATAAAAATAATCCTTTCTAATTTTGGCACAAGGCCAGTAATTTTGAGGGGAGGCGGGTGGGAGGAGAAGTTGATTACATCAATTCCAGTACACAACTGGAAAGGAGGAAAGGCAAAGTCAACCTTAGTAACTTTGAACTTGGGATTTTTTACCCAGATATAGAGGGTCAGAAGAAATGCCAGTAATTACTCTGCCCGGTCTGGGAGATTTGGTAAATGAGAACGAACCATTATGTGTGTGTGTGTCTTCCTTTCTCTTGTTAAATAGCTGTAAACGAGTGTCCCTGTCATACAAGTGGTGTCCTTTGTGTCCAGTCTTCTGTGTAAACATGTTCATCAATAGGAAAGTATCATCTTGTTTGGAAACAGGCGAGGGTTGGTGATAGGAAGGGCATCCAGCTGTAGAAAATCTGTGTCAATGAACTCCATCTGGCTGAAGCAAGCATGAGAAACTGAATCCGAAGAAGAAAACGGCAGCTGATGATGATGAGGATCGTGGTGGTAGCAATGGTGATGGTCATAGCAGCAGACAACCCAAGATAATCGCAGAAAACATTGAGCCAACGTTCTGTGAAGTAGGACCAAACTTCAAACCACAATTATGCCACAAACCTACACTCATTGTTGATAAAATGTAGTTTTTCTTTGTTTTATTTAACACCTATTTTCTTGGATGCTATTTCTGTATAAATATTTTGGTTGAGATTTCTGGAACTTGGCATTATATGCATGTGGATATTACCATTATTGATGTCATCCCTTTCTAAGTAGTGGCTGCCAGAAGACAGATGTGTGACTCATCGGTAGAAACAGTAAATACCAGGACATTAATTGCTTCAGTCTAAATTACTTTGGAATCCTTCCAGTGATTACTATTTTCATTTCTCTTCCTGTACTCCACTTGAAAATGTCGAGACATCTGCTGGTACGCATGTTTATGTGTCTTTAATATCACCCAGTGGGTGTGTGTTTTATACAGAAAAATATCTGCACCACACAGTTCAGGAGAGTGGACAGTTCAACAGATATAGCTTAATAAGGGTGGTATGTGTGGGAGAGAGAGAGAGGAGTGGTGGGGGCAGATTAGGCTGAATCGTATATGTAGACAATTAGGTTGTTTAATGGGTGGGGAAACTTCAGTGGACTTAATAAGGTGACTTAGATATTATTTAGGGCTGGAATGTCGTGCGATGTAATGCTGTGTGAATGTGAGATGGGGTTTGGAGACAATGGGGCAATTATATAGTAAATATAGTCGTGGAGATGATGATTAATGACTTATATAATGTCATGTTATGTGAAGTGGTGGGGACAGAACAGGGGTGGGGGGTCCCTAATGAAAACAAAAAAAATGGACAATGACATTTGTGGATAGGTGTGTTGTTTATATTATATAAGGTGCAGGCTTGCTTTTCAACAGTGAGAAGCTTGCTTCCCAATTGTATGGTCTCGGGTTCAGTCCCACTGCATGGTACCTTGGACAAGTGTCTTTCTTTCGACCCAAGCCTAGCAAAGCCTTGTGGGTTTAATAGACAGACACTGAAAGATGCCCATTGTGTGTGTGTTTGTGTGTGTACACGCACCTTTGTTGTTGACATCATGTGGTGGTGGTTGTAAACAAATACCACCTGTGTACAAGCAGTGTTGTTCATTTCCAGTCTTTTGTGGAAAATCTGTCAGGCCATTGGGGGGAGGGGAGTAACACTTTACTTGGAAACAGGTGAGAATTGGCAACAGGAAGGGCATCTGGTTGTGGAAAATCTGCCCCAACAAATTCCACCTGACCCATGCAAGCATGGAAATGTGGGGCCTTAAACGTTTTCGCATTCAGATTACTCTCTCAAATATAACATTTATTGATTAGGTTAATGTTCAGCTTGAATATTTGTTGATTTGTGTGATGGGGGAGCAGTCTTGCAAAGGAAGATCAGGAGGTTATCTGAGGAGTATAGCAAACGGAGTAAAAATGATGGGAGACAGATGGCTTTGGACAGAGAGAGAGAGAGAGAGAGAGTTAGTAGCAAACTAGTCTGGAAGAGCATTGGCTGTTGTAGTAGTGTTTGGTGAGGAAACACAGAATACTCTGCGTCAATGCACACTTTATTGGTGAACGAAAAGCCCTTTGGAGGATGTGATTACTCTAGCTTATATTCTAACATATTGATATTATCGTTAAATTTCCTGAAAATTAAAGACTTCTTTTTTTCACAAGAAAATAAAAAAATATATGAATATATAATCCATCTAATAATATTTTATAAATTCAATATTTCCTAGTAAAAGTAAAACCACTTTACAAAAGATGATTTAAAATACTGTTTTATTTTTTTTTTGTTTTTCTGCTATTTACCTCTTTTGATAACCAACTCATCTGAGACTGTCTCTGTTTCTGTGATACAAAATTTCCCATTTTAAAATATTCATATTTGAATACAAAATCTCCCATTATAATTTTATGTAATAATCTCTTAAGCTATGTTCCAAACACCATCTTTATATTCAACGAGTTATTCATTTACATCTTCTAGTCATTTACATTTACTAATTTCCTCCGAATTTATTGATTATTTTCAAAATTAATTTAATCACAGAGTATTTCATAAGAAATATGGTTGTCAGAGAATTGCTTCTAAATGAAACCAGTGATATATTTCTTATATTGTCTAAAGTGTGTGAAAGGCTATTATTAAGATTATAATTGTTCAGATCGTTAACCTCCATCTTGAGAGATAAACATTTTTACATAAACATCTTTACAACATTTACTTCGACATTTCATTTTAATCAGTTTGATCTCCAGTCAGAAAGAAGCCGTCATCGTCGTCATCATTCTAACGTCTGCTTTTCCATGCTTGTCTAAGTCGGACAGATTTATTGAAGCAGATTTTCAATGAACTGATGCCTTTCCTGTTACCAACCCTCACCTGCTTTGCAAAAGCAAAGTAATATTTCCCCATGGCCAGACATGCTTTTGCAGATAATTGGAACTGAAAGGAACTGCTTGTATGGCAGTGATACTCATTTTCAGCTACTTAACAATGTCAACACACACACACAGTGCTGGAGCCATATAAAAAGCACCCAGTACACTCTGTATAGTGGATGGGATTAGGAAGGGCATCCAGCTGTAGAAATCCTGCCAAAACAGACTATGAAACTTGGTGTGGCTCCTGGCCTTGCCAGCTTCTGTCCAACCCTTACCAGTGTGGAAAACGGATGTTAAATGACAATGTTATGCAACAGACTTTTTTCAGTTTTCATCTACCAAATCCACTCTCCTTTGGTTTGCCCATGACTAAAGTAAAAGAGACAGATTTGTCCAAAGTGCCACAGAGTAGCACTGAACCCAGAACCATGTGGTTAGGATGAAAGCTTGATAATCACACCTACACCTATTAGATGTAAAGATTGTGAAAAGAAAAAAAAAAAGTTTTAACTCTAAAGATATTAATAGTCTGAAAAATTCTTTCTTTTATTATTATTTAAAGTTGTTCAGGCACCCGTAGCTT
>NC_068985.1:95814117-95816104 GCF_001194135.2 Octopus bimaculoides | reverse complement strand
TTCGGATGTAACATAAAATGAATCAATCCTTTTTTATGACAGTATGATATGAAAGGCAGACAACGAAATCCAATCGGAAAGCATGACGATTGCTCCTGATAGGAGGTGTCTACCCGCTCCATGAGGTCCTATGTCCATTTCTAGGAATAATGGGCAGAAAAACTGGATGGTTGAGTCCACTGATCTTGAAAGGTCTGCGAGGACCATTGGCACTGTCCTCTCTTCAAGACACAGCTAGAAAGAAGCAAAAATTAATAAAATTGAAGCCAATTAATTTATATTAGTCTGTTATATTTTCCTCGTTAACTAATTAGAAACTACATCTGATTTGATTTATGTTTTCAGATCTCTTCATTTTCTTCGTTACATGGTTACTGTATGTTTTCGATGCAACAAAACAAATAATTTCTTTGTACTATGTCAATGTGACCCTGTGTGAGTTTTTTTTTTATATAGTCTGCAACTAGACATTTCTCAACAAACAATCCAGTGTGTTCACTGAATAAAAGTGGGTATAGTTTGGCCCTCAAGAGAAAGGGTTAATTAAGGTATTTGGTAATTACAAAACAATTTGAAGGCTTCTAAATAATAATATTAATAATAATTTAAAAACAAAATAATAATGTCTTGAAGGTTGCCAATAATAATAATAATAATAATAATAATAATAATAATTTTGCTATGCCCTGGTGCAGTACCAGGCAGTGGCTTTCATGGCTTCTGATCTTAATTGATTGGAAGTGTTATCATGTACGTTGTTTTGTCTTGGTATAAAAGATGGCCTACAGCAAATATTCTGCTCAATACCCCAGATTTGCTTGTCAGTTGTTTGACCTTAACCAGTTGAGCATGTCCCTTGGTGGCTGATATGTGCATCTCTGATCACGAGCAGAAGTAGTGGGGGAGCATCATAGACATGTGTTGAAAGGAATTCTTTGGAGTTTGGATAATTCACCTCTGGAAACGTGGACGTTTTGTCCAACATCCTTAGGTAACCCTTATTCAGGGATCTTTTTTGATTGGGATGGGTTACTCGACCTGAAGAAAATTCTAACTAGGACCCACCTCCAAGGTCATGCACTGTTTATCTTGATATGAGATCACCATGTTGCGTACATATGGTTGTGATTCATATGCCTGGTGTACCCTTAACAGAGTAGTCATGATGGGTATATTGGCCCTTTGAAATACAGTTGCTACTCGTTTGTACCCAATGACTGGATTGGAGCAACATGATATTAAATATCTTTCTCAAGGTCACATGCCACCTGGAATTGAACTCGTGACCCTATGATTGTGAACCAAATATGCTAACTACTAAGCCATGTGGTGTCCACATATGGAAGGGGAGGGAGTCCATAGCATGCAGTGGGGGCATGCACAGATGGGTGTGTCTAACATATGCTGGTGTCACTGCACATATATAAGTTTGTGTGTCACATTAGTATTTATTCAAATTGATACGAGTAAGTATTTCACAGATTTATTGATTTTTCTAAAATCTCCCGCCTGCCCCTTGCCCATTCATCTGAGATTGAATTATTTTTATGTTATTATTTTTGTCAATCGCAATTATTGATTTCTCTTGACAACCATAAAGTCGTTAGTGAAAAGTGGTTTTCAGAATTACTATTGACTTATTTCATTTTATGAAAAAGAAAAAAAAAAACAAAAATTCTTGTTAAAAGAAAAAAAAAAAGAGGCTGCAACAATGCTTTTAGATTGCCCCCCCCCCTTTTTTTTGTAAAATGTGTGATACAATTTCTGACTAGGTTGTGTTCATAGGTTCTATTTGACACAACCTACTGAACATGGCTTTTCAGTTTTACTCTCATAACATACATTCGAATCACTGTCATCATTTTCTTTTCAAATAATCACATTAAGCTAGAGGCACAGATGTGGCTGTGTGGTAAGAAGTTTGCTTCTTAACCATATGGTTCTTGGTTCAGTTTCACAACGTGGCACCTTCTATAGCCTTGAGCCA
>NC_068985.1:95808222-95813923 GCF_001194135.2 Octopus bimaculoides | reverse complement strand
TATATATATATATATATATATATATATATATATATATATATGAAGTTGCATGACACTGGTTAGAGTGTCGGGATCACAATCATGAGGTAGTGAGTTCAATTCCTGGACCAATCTATTTGTTGTGTTCTTCAGCAAGATGCTTTATTCACATTGCTTAAATTCATTCAGCTATAGGAATGAACTGCGATGTCTCTGGTGCCAAGCTGTAACGGCATTTGTCTCTTCCCTTGGATAACATAGGTGGCGTGGAGAGGGGAGGCTGGTATGCATGGGCGACTCCTGGTCTTCCGTAAAACAACCTTGCCTGGACTTGTGTTTCGGACAGGAACTAGGTGCAATCCCATGGTCATTCGTGATGGGAGAAATTATATGTATATGGTGAATCTTTGTATGTACTACTGAGTTATAGAGACACAAGCAAACCAACACCTAGTTGTCAAACAGTGGCGGTGGACGAACACAGACACAAAGACATGCATAGATATATATATATATATATATATACAACAGGCTTCTTTCAGTTTCTGTCTACCAAATCCATTCACAAGGCTTTGGTCAGCCCCGAGGCCATAGTAGAAGACACTTGCTTAAAATGCTACAGTGAGACTGAACTCTGAACCATGTGGTTGGGTAGCAAACTTCTTATTTTACACTCACTCCTGCACCTAAGATTGGAACTCTTCCCCCCCCAACCTTAAAAGTTGACCCCAGTGAGATTTGAACTTGGAACACTGTGAGAATGCTCCATGATATTAATTCTCTCTAGCATTCTAATAACTGACTCATGGTAATCAAAGATGCATCTTGGGTCACACTGAACAAAGATGTTTTTCTGCACAGAGGTGTTCTGCAGAATTTATTCCCGTTTAAATTCTTTGCGTTGTTTTAGTTGGCCTTTGTCCATACATAAGGAGGGTGGAGTACAAATATGTATATTTTTCTTGATAAGTAAACTGCAGCTGTAGTAGGAGACAAGATTTTCAGCTTACTCTCTAAATATATTCTCATGGTTTTTGTTCATTAAGCTCTGGAAATTAAAATTTATCAAGTCTGTGTAATTAGATGGTTATTCTCTGTAGAAAGTTTTTTTTTTTTCTTTTTAAATCTGTCAGTCATGATTGCGTGTTTTAGTCGACCATTTTATTCAAACAGTATCTTTTTTTTTTCTTACTTGTTTCAGTCATTAGCCTTTGGCCATGCTGGGGCACTGCCTCGAAGCATTTTTAGTCAAATGTATTGACCCCACAACTCTTTTTGCTTATAATCCTAGTACTTATTTTATTGGTCTCTTTTGCTGGACTGCTAGCTTACAGGGGTGTAAATACACCAATACTAATTGCTCAATGATGGTGGGGGACAAACACAGGCAAAAAGACACCCAGGTGTGTATGTGTGTGTGTGTGATGCGCTTCTTTCAGTTTCCATCTACCAAATCCACTCACTAGTCTTTAGTCGGGCCTCGAGGCTGTGCTATTTAAATATGAAATAGCTGAGATATTCTCATAATGATGGGTGTGATCTCTGTTGTTATGTCATAGTGGCAGACAAACTGTTGCCATGGTGATGATGGGAGGCAAACTGTTGCTATTATGAAACTATATTTGATGGATGTTTGCATTTGGCAAGATATTGTTGCAATGAGTTTAGTGGCTGTCATATCCTGCCCCCACCATCGTCATACCCCCTTGGTTGTGGTATTTATTTGTTTATATTCCAAACTGTTGAAGAGGTATTCAACCACCTTTTATTATTATTATTATTTATTCTCTCTTTCTCTCTGCCTTCTGTTCTCACATTCTAACACATACTTCTTTCTTATTTTAGCACTGATCTGATATCAGTTTCCTGTCATTAGCTTAAATGATTACAAAACAATCTGAAAGAATTATATCTGAATATTAGCTTGTGTTTTCTTTTTTTCTTTTGTTGTTGTTGGTGGTGGTGAACCCCAGGTCTATTCTGATTGAGAAAATAGTTTTCATGCCCCAAAGCACTGTATACAATATCATTTCATTATTATTATTATTATTGGCCCCTCCCCTGAAATTGGTGGCTTTGTGCCAAAGCAAGCTGGCAGAATTGTTAGTATGCTGGGCGGAATGCTTAGTGGTATTTCATCCATCATGTTCTGAGTTCAAATTCCACCGAGGTCGACTTTGCCTTTCATCTTTTCAGAGTCGATAAATTTGACTGTGGCCATGCTGGAGCACCACCTTTATTTGAACAAATCAACCCCAGAACTTATTAAAGCTTAGTAAGTCGGTCTCTTTTGCCAAACTGATAAGTTACAGGGGACATAAACACACCAAAATTGGTTGTCAGGCGATGGTGAGCAAACATACATACATATATATATATATATATATATATATACGATGGGCTTCCCTTTAACAAAGACACTTGTCCAAGCTGCCACGCAGTGAGACTCAACCAAAAACCATGTGGTTGGTAAGCCACTCCTGTGCCTGGAATCAAGTTACAATAATTATTTTGGACCACCAAGCACCCAGAAACAGCTGTTGGTCTCATAAAACTTTTACTGAACCTCTTTAATTGCTGATATCATTTTTAATCTGTGTAATATATATATATATTTTCCTTTCTCTTTTCAGTTTGGTTCAAGGCTGTTCAAGCATTGATGGCTCTTGGAGCATTCCTCAGTCTCTTGGCTCTGATCATAGCACTCAGTTCCCTCTGCTGCTTCTGCAAGAGCTGTAGCTTACACCGAGTTGCCAGTGGACTCATGAACTTCTGCTGTAAGTATATCTTATATTCTATCCTTCAGTCATCTGTTTATGTACACACATACACCCACCTAAATGTGTTGTGTGCTTGTCTTACTCTTAAGCATTTTTCATTATACATACATACATACATACATACGTATTCCATTTTTAAACTCCATTCTTTCAACACCTCAAATGTAAAATTCTTTCCTGAAGAAGGAAGCTGGTGTTATCCAACGATGGAATCTAGTTACAACCATTATTTTGAACCACCAAGCCCCCAGAAACAGCTGGCCTCGTAAAATTTTTACCAATCCCCTTTGATTTCTGATATCAATTTATATTCTAAGTCGAACTGTTTTATATGCATACATATTTTTTTTGTTTATTGATTTGTCTAACTTGCTTGTCCTTGCATTTACTCCTCTACCTGCCCAAGTTCAAATCTCTTGAGCACTACGAATAACTGTCTCTAATCTATAAACTACATACGTATATACATACATATGTATATTCATATACATGCCTTATTTTACTTGTTTCCTGGAGCACCATCTTCAGTTTTTTAGTTTTAGTCAAATGAATTGACCCCAGTACTTGCTTTTTTTTTTTCTTTCTAAGAAAGCCTGGTGCTTATTCTGTCAATTTCTTTTATGGAACCACTAAATTACGGGGATGTAAACACACCAACACCAGTTGTCAAGTGGTAGTGGTGGAGGACAAACACCAACATATAATGTTTCTATGTAGGAGTTATGGTGACAGTAAAGAATATGCACACCACCTGTTTTCGGCGTAACCCTAACCCTAATCACTGGGTGTGTGTATTCTTTAACTTTGCCAGAGTTATATATGTTTTTAATAACAGTTTAACTCGGCATCATGAAATGTATGTGCCATTTAGTGTCAAAACAAGTGTAACTAAACAATGAAATGTAATACTATAAATTCTGTGCTTTCATTGGACGTATTACACTCTGCAAATAATTTCTCAGCCATTAGAATTTCAGTTTGTATCAACTGTTTTCTTTCAGGTAAACCAAATAGTTATATATAACCTTTCAGCTGATATTTGCAGGTGTGCTAACCAAGGAACAGCTTCAATTTATAATTCCATCGAGATCTGATTCAAATAAATATTCTACTTGTTTTGTATAAAACTGATCAGGTCCAGCCTCTTGTACTTGCCTTACAATGCCATTCTAAAGACAAGCAACACATCATTGAAATCTTGCAGCTATTGAGATGGTGCATGATTTATTCATGACAATGGGAATAAAAGAGGATTGGTCTGCGAGAGTGGTGTGCCAGTGCCACATAAGAGGCACTCGTGCTGGTGCCATGTGAACATGCTCATGTAGTGTCACGTTAACAGCACCCAGCACACACTGTAAAGTGGTTGGCATTACGAAAAAGGCTTCCAGACTGGAACCTGGTGCAGCTGGTCAGCTCATCCAATCCATGCCAGCATGGAAAACAGACATTGAATGACGATGAGGATACTGAATGCTGAAGTATTAATCCACTTTAATCTGATAATATTTCCCCTAACAATTAATAACTTCTTTTCCTTTTAATTAATTAATAACTTCTTTTCTGTTTGCTTTTTCAGTCTTGATCCTGTTATCTGCTGTTTGTACATTTGGTGCCATGTGTCACACACAGTACGAAGTGTCACTAACCAAAGACAACATGTTCAATAGCACTTTCGGATGGAGCTTCTGGCTTGCAGTCGGTGCCACTGCTATGTCACTCCTCAGTAGTTTGCTTTATTGTGGAGTCAGTTGTGCCGATTCATCAAACGCAATCTAAAGACTCCAATTTGAACGAAGCAGGACTGATTTGGTACAAATTTTAACCATCAACTACAAACTGTCTAGCATTTATATCACCAGTACCAGTCTGATATCTGCTATTGACCTTTTTTGGTCGTGAGAATTCTACCCTACATCCTTATCTTCTGTTTTCTATTCTCTTATCCATCTTGAACTCTCCTTGGTAACCGCAGTATATGTGCCTGCTGCCATTTTTGGACCATCATAACACTTCTGTTCTGTACTTATATATTTTTTTGTTGAAATACATGAAAGTACCATGTCTCTGATACTTAATCTAGCCTCATCAGCAGGTGTCAGAAAGTCGTTGCTACCAACTTTGGGCTTATTGAAGCCTACTCAAAGAAAAACAAACAAAAATATGCATCCGAAAAAGCTCAGTCATATAACGTGAATTTTTTTTGTGGTAACTTGATTGTTTCAACATTGCAAAGAATTGTACAGCCTTGTAGACCTCTACATTTCAGTGGTTGACAGCCCAAGAATTCAGCTTACATATATATAGCTTAATATGGCTTTTATATATCAAGAGATGTACGTATGTATGCGGATGTATGTAGACATGGTTTATAGAGATCTGTATATATGAGTTATGCACACACATGTATGTATGTATGTATGTATGTATGTATGTATGTATGTTTGTGTGTATATATTTGTTCGAAATTGAGTGTTTGCTGTTGCAACGTAGAATTCTCATTTGTTTGTGAAATCTTTTGAGCAATAAAAAGGATTGCAAATTGTGTGGAACTCTTTCTAGCAATGGCTGTGAATCATCAATTTCAAATGAATATGCTTGACTGTATGTATTGAGTTCTTTTGCCTCTCCACCCACTTAGGTTTGCACATCCAAACGTGTATGTGTTAATCTACATAGATGTACTTTTACATGTGTGTGTGTATGTATACATGTGTGTGTATGCATGTATATTATATATATATGTATATATTGTATATATTATATATATTATATATATTATATATATTATATATATTATATATATTATATATATTATATATATTATATATATTATATATATATTATATATATATTATATATATATTATATATATATTATATATATATTATATATATATTATATATATATTATATATATATTATATATATATTATATATATA
>NC_068985.1:95803458-95806161 GCF_001194135.2 Octopus bimaculoides | reverse complement strand
CAAACTGCCAGTTTCAACTTCTGAATTTGGGGCTGTGTCCCCCAACTTCCAAGACATATTCATAGCTTTTCGACATGTAGAATATTGGGTAATATTTTTTGAAAAAAAAGTTGAATTTTTGAATTGGTTACATGTTCCATATTTCTATTTTATGCAAGTGGTTTGTTGGGATTTATCTGCATAAATACATATTTGCCATGAATATATACCATGATCCACAAATACATGTCCATATTTATTTATGTGCGTGTATATGCATATATATATATATCTAAATATATATACATATATACACATGTATATAAATATATATGTATATAAACACACACAAACTAACATCTTTATGAATTTGCCTCTATAAAACTTTATACTTGAAATAAACTTTCTCAATAAAAACAAAATCTCTTGTGTTCAGATTAACATTGTGTCGCAGTTGTTAAAAGTTTATTTTTTCACTTAGCTCAATAAAGTGGACATTATTAAAGAGATGTTTTGGACAACCTCAACTAGCCAGTGTGGTCAAGTACCTTAATATGTGATTTGTGCTTATTACAATACTCAAGTTCCCAATTAACCCATTCCACCCTGCAACCTTTTTCTCTCAAAGCCTGTCTAGCAATTTAAAAAAAAATTTTCTTTTTAAAGTCTTCCATATGATTTCTTCATTTTTCCGTTTTCCTTAAATTTTTTAAAATTCTTTTTATTTCCTTATTTACCTGAATATGCTCATGTGGGGTGTGTATCTACATGCATGTAGATATATATAAGCACCCACATATACACATAGGGGTGTATGCATAAGTATGTAGGTATGTATTTCTATTAATATATGTGCATGTATATATACACACGCTCACACATTGCAAGCATATTGATGCAAAAACAGAACAGTGCTCGAATACCAAAGGTAGAATAAATAGTATGTTATTTATTAAAGCCAAAATAAATTTTCACAAATTGTTAATCAGTTTCACGTTACCTTTTTGCCAGTCAGTTTGTGACAGTATCGTTACAATTGTCTGATGATCAGTCACATGAAAATCTGAGAACAGTTTGTGAAGATTTTTTTCAGCTTTAAGAAATAGCCATATATATGATATATATATGATATGATATATATATATATATTGATTGATTGCATATATGCACATGTATATGTGAATCCCTATTCATGTAAATAGGGAGTAGCTTTTCTTTAAAACATTAAAAACGCAACTATGCTCAAGTCTGATCTTTTATTTGTTATTTTCCATATTCTCATAATAATAATCCTTAACGTTTTATATCGGAACAACATTCCTGTATCCATTAGGCTACTGCCATACCACAAATTTATTTGTTATTTTTCATATTCTCATAATAATGCTTAATGTTTTAGATTGGAACAAACAACATTCCTGTATACATTAGGCTACGTACAAAAATACATATATGTATATATATATATATATATACACATACATATATATATATATATTATCGTTAATGGCACTTTATTTTGAAAATAGGATTGTAAAAGTTTCCCCGTCATCAATATGTTAATGGTTTAGGGAATATTATAGCTCAAATCCAAACACAAAGGGCTAATAAAGAAATAAGAGAAATCCTTCGAAACAAAAAAAAAAAAAATCAAGCTTGAACATAGTCACCGGTTTAGTATATAGCTTTACATGTATGCGAGTGCATATACACATGTGTGGGTGTGTATACATATTGCTGTGCTGTTTGGTAAGCTTGGTTGTACAACCAAGCAAACTGGTTTTGTAACAGAAGTCAATACATGCTGTGAAATTATGTGGAATCACTGGTTCACTGGCAGACTATAGGTAGGAATTAGCTTTATTGGAGCAGCAATGCATAAAATTTATAAATATATATAATCATGGGTGTGTATGTATGCACAGTTATGGAGATATGTATATATATGTATAATGTGTGTGTGTGAGTATATATATATATATATATATATATATATACACAAATATATATTTTATGCATGTAAATTTATATATGCAGTGTATGTACATGTATTTATATATTTGCGTATATATATTTATGTAAACATGCATATGTGTTTATATATGTATCTAAAATTATATATATATATATATCTATATATATACACATACAAATATATATCATTTTATGCATGTAAATTTATATATACAGTGTATGTATATGTATTTATATATTTGCGTAGATATGCATATGTTTACATAAATATATATGTATCTAAAATTAAATATATATATATATACAAATGTACATATATATATATACACGCGAGTATGAATATATATTTGATTTTGACCTACTTTTTTTTTACTAACAGTATTTTGCCATTTTTCCATGTATATTTACTTAAATTTTCCTTTTATTATTATTATTTTTTTTTTCCGTTTTCAATAAAGTTTTGACCAAAATCAGCTTTTCTATTTTTCCACTTAATCCTTTTATTCCAATGTATATGCACATGAAAAATATTGATATAATAACTATGTTATTGTTATATAAATTTTCTTTTCTGGAATGGATCTTGTAGCACATCAAAAGCTATAAATAAAAGTATATAAATAATGGGTTGGAAAACCTGTATAGCTTTATGTGCGCTCTGTGATCCATTCCAAAAAGTAATTATTTCTTGCTCCCTCAAAAGTTCATAAAATTCTTATAACATCAACTCTCTCTCTCTCTCTCTCTCTC
>NC_068985.1:95799340-95803298 GCF_001194135.2 Octopus bimaculoides | reverse complement strand
CGCTCTTCCGATCTAAAAAAGAGATTTAAAAATCTAGTCAGGTATCAATGAAGCACTGTTTTAAACGAATTTGGTTAACCATATCAAAGAATCCGATGTCAATAAATGCAAGTAGGATACACACCCAAGGTAATTCATCGTGTATGACAAGTAGTTCCAATTGTCATTTAGAAGAATTTTGAGAAATTCAGAGAATTTACTAACAAAAATAGGGATATAGGCACAGGAGTGGCTGTGTGGTAAGTAGCTTGCTTACCAACCACATGGTTCCGGGTTCAGTCCCACTGCGTGGCACCTTGGGCAAGTGTCTTCTACTATATAGCCTTGGGCTGACTAAAGCCTTGTGAATGGATTTGGTAGACAGAAACTGAAGGAAGCCCATCATATGTGTGTGTGTTTGTCCCACCACCATCACTTGACAACTGATGCTGGTGTGTTTACGTCCCTGTAATTTAGCGGTTCAGCAAAAGAGGCCAATAGAATAAGTAAGTACAAGGCTTACAAAGAATAAGTCCTGGGGTTGATTTGTTCGACTAAAGGCAGTGCACCAGTATGACCGCAGTCAAATGACTGAAACAAATAAAAGAGTATATTGTTATATACCTTATTTTATCCTTAATACCAATCTTTGCTTTCCTCCCTCACTCTCTCTACCTCCTTCTATTTTTCTTTCTCATTACCCCTTAATAGCGACCTCCACTACCATTCACTTATGTTCGCGTTTATTTCTGGATATTTAAACTTTTAAGACTTGAGCCTACATGGACTTACACAGGATTGCACCTAAGGACTTATGGACTAACATCTACACAGTCAAAATGTTGAAGAGTGAACCATTATGCTTCTTTTTTCTTCTCTTTATTCCTTTTCTCCTGCCCTCTATGTCATTTCATTAATCTATACCCTTCACGTTTTCCCTATTTGTCTCTGATGATGGAATATCCCATACTGTGGGATATCCCAGAAACAGCTGTAAGACTTTGAATTTTACCAATAATAATAATGTATATGGCTTGAGATGTTTGTCTTGTATGAACGTTTGTTGTCCTCTTTAACAATTACTTATTGTTTAGTGTTATTTAATACATCAGTAATTCTTCACTAATTTCTTATATTAACCAGAACAAAATATGTTTAAAAAAATGTGGGAGAATATCAAGATGTAAAACTAGTTTTATAAAGATGGCATAATTTAGGAATATTTGATTGTGAAACCTGGTTCTACTAACAAGAGAGGTCTGATATAAGGGAGATAACTCCTTGTCAATGACAATATACCTCTATTTTATTTTGAAAATCTAGGAAAGATACAGAAATATAAAGTGCTTTGGGGGAAGACGTCTCTTTTCTACTTCTCTCTTTCACTGATACACTGCCACAAGAAGATAGATTGCTATGTCTAGTATAACTAATCTAAAAATAATTTTTGTCTGATGATATATAAAACTTAATACAAGCTGCCGTGGAGCATTTGCCAAACTTGTAATGTCAGTTTAGTAGTCATCAGAAACAACCAACTAAAATTCTGCAACAGTTTTGCAAATATATCTCGTTTTATAATGTTTGGCTGCAAACCATTGAAGAGTATGTATATATATCAACACACAAAGAACAGCATTTAGTTTATTTGGCTGGTTTTTATTTTTGGCAGGAGAAATCAAGAAATCTTCCAAATTTTCACCACGGGGATCCATTACAGTATGCAACTTGATTTTCCTCATCACAAACTGTAAATAGCAACAATGATATGCCATCTTTATTTATGGTTCCCATACTCTTCTTACAGAATCAACCACACCCAACTATATTTGTCTTTAGATATGGCACTTGGGCTTCCATGACGTTATTTCGCACTGACATGTCTAACAATATTTCTGGTATGCATTTAACAAATGGAATCACCAAGTGGCTGACAACTGTTGACTACGATGAAGATTATAGACTCGACTGTGGTTTCAGGGTGAAAAAGAAAGATACCGAAATTGGTTTCTGTTAATTTTACTTCTTCCTATCTCATACTCTTTGTCTGCTCACAGGACAATGATGGAGCCTCCATGTGGTTGCTTGATATGCTAGAAATAACAGTTATACATTCGCTAACCCTTTAATATTTAAACTGGCCATCTCCAATCCAAAATGTTCTACTTGTTCTTTATTCAAACAAGCCAGATTTAGCCTCTCGTATCTATGATACTTTACAATGTCATTCTAAAAATAAACAATCACATCATTGAAATCTAAAAGCTACAAAGTAAAGCATGATTAATTGAAAGCAAAGAAGAATCTAGGATACAGAGATGCAATGTCTCAGGAGACTTTTGGGAATGTCATACAGAGAAAAAAGTGCGAGATTTTGCAAAATTTATCATCTCGTGGATATACAATAGTATTCATTAATCAATTAATTATATTCCAGTGGTAGGCAATACTTATAATTAATACAAAAACTCATCACAATAATTGCAACAACAATAAGTGACACCTACAATAACAGAGCATGATCTTCAAACACTGGGACTCACAGAGACTCACAGGAGATCAAGACCTTTGGAGGTATGCTGTGATTGAGAAGACTAGGCAACTAAAGTGAGATTGCAGTTGCACATGTCTGGCCCTGTTAATTTATACCTCTGATGCATCGGGCGATATGATATGTTTGAGAAGACCTGTTGAGTCAAGTAAAACCAATATCGTAGCTGTGGCCAGTGCCCCATGACTGGCTCTTGTGCTGGTGGCACGTAAAAAGCACCATCTGAATGTGGCTGATGCCAGGGCCACCTGACTGGCTCTTGTGCTGGTGGCATGTAAAAAGCACCATCTGAACATGATCGATGCCAGGCCCGCCTGACTGGCTCTCGTGTCAGTGGCACGTAAAAAGCACCATCCGCACGTGGCCGATGCCAGGCCCACCTGACTGGCTCTCATATCAGTGGCACGTAAAAAGCACCATCCGCACGTGGCCGATGCCAGGCCCGCCTGACTGGCACGTAAAAAGTACCATCTGAACATGGCTGATGCCAGGCCCGCCTGACTGGCTCCTGTGCCAGTGGGATGCAAAAAACACCCACTACACTTGTCTGTCTCTGTCCCACCTCACAACCAAATAGCAGCAAGTGGCTCAATTCAGTGCCCTCCTCATCTACTGATACCCTTCTAGATGAGTGCACCCATATTGGAGCAGTCTAATGCTTTGGTGGAGTTTAAACACGAATGTTGCTGTAGAGAGGTAGAAGATGAATTTGGCCTGCAAACTTAGCACAAGTTGATTTCCCTGACACGCTGCTCTGTATGACATAATTAAAAGGGATCTTGATGGGGCTGGCTTTTCATCTCATCTTGAGTCAGCAGGTCTCGACCATGGAGACAGTATGTGCCCCAACAGGATAACCCTCTTTCCATTCAAGAGAAGCAGATCTCTGAGACGGGACTTGCAGCGACATGTTCTCTGGTTCCAAACCTCAGTGTTGCTGCCTGTAATGCAGAGGAGAAGAAAATCAATAAATACAGGAGCCTGATTGGTCGTTATCAGTTTATACCAGTTGCTGTTGGGACATCAGGTGTTCTAGGACCCCATACTACCAATTCCCTCTGCAAAATATGAATAATGGTTTTTACGTTCTGAGTTCAAATTCCACTGAGGTCGACTTTGCCTTTCATCCTTTCGGAGTCGATAAATTAAGTACCAGTTGTGTAGTGGGGTCGATCTAACCGACTGGAACCCTCCCCAAAAATTTCGGGCCTTGTGCCTAGAGTAGGAAAAAGATAAAAAAAATGAATAATGGTGGCCCATCAGAGAAATGAGCTCCAAGAGGTTGAATGGCTTCTGCAGCAAGTGTTACTGGCCATTCCCCGCAGTAACACCATCATGGTCATTATCGCAGGGCGTGGCTGAGGATGCCATTTGTTCTGGGCTACGTAAATTATCATCCCCTCCCCCAGCAACTTCCGCTGCTTTATA
>NC_068985.1:95796021-95797505 GCF_001194135.2 Octopus bimaculoides | reverse complement strand
TATATATATATATATATATATATATATATATATATATGTGCAGGTGTATGTATGTGTGTGTGTGTGTGTTTGTCTGTGTGTGTGTGTGTGTGTGCATATGTATGTATTTTTAAAACCTCCCCCCCACACACACTTCAAGGGAGTCAATGTCATCTATAAGAGAACCTGCAAAGGTCTCAAGTGCTGTTCTTTCATTCTTTAGCGAAGTATATACATATAAATCATCATCATCATCGTCGTCGTCATCATTATCACCCCCCACACACCACCACCATCGTCGTTGTCGTCATTATCATCATCATCATCATCAACATCATTTACTGTCCGTTTTCCATGCTGGCATGGGTTGGATGGTTTGACTGGAAGCTCCAACTGTCCGTTTTGACAAGGTTCCCATGGGGCTAGATGCCCTTCCTAACACCAACCATTTTACAGAACGTACTGGACGCTTTCAATGTGGCACCAGCACCAGTGCCTTTTATACGTCACTGGCACAAACACTTTTTACGTGGTGCCAGCAAAAGAAAAAGTACTGAGAGAAGTAAAACAGATCTGCAAGGCCATAATTTATATCTGTCCCCTAATGTTTTTATATACAGGAAACATTCAAATAAACCATACGGAAGTGAAAATATGTGACATTACACTAACTACACTACATGGGCCCTAAATAAAGCATGTATAAAATTTGAATGAAATTGGTTGTGTTGTTCTTAAGTCTTAGGGATTCACACAGACAGACAGACAGGCAGACACGCATTCTCATCTTTATATATATAGATATACGACAGGCTTCTTTCAGTTTCTGTCTACCAAGTCTACTCATAAGGTTTTGGTCGGCCCGAGGCTCTAGTAGAAGACACTTGCCCATGGTGCCATGCAGTGGGACTGAATCCAGAACCATGTTGTTGGTAAGCAAGCTACTTATCACACAGCCGCTCCTGCGTCTGTCCTTGAATATTTCTTATTGGGTGGTAAGTGTTGCAGTGCAACTCATGACATCATAACAAGATTACGATGTCAGTTTTCCTGTTTAAACTCCACCCAGATCAGCCTTGATAAAACAAAGATATTTCAGCTTTGACTTTTTTCCCCCAGGGCTAGTTTATCTTGAAATTGTAACGAAAGACATGCTAGCTTTACTCATCCTATCTTAGAAAATCATTATCGTATGTTCTAGTTAAGAAGTACAAGTATAGGATGGCCAGTCGTTACTGGTGAGCATGTTTGGTTTGGGAACATGTACCCTGCTTTTATTTTAGGTGTTTTTGTATTGGGTTGGTGCATAATTATTGCGACTTTTTTTCAACAAATTTTATTCAACAAAAACAATGACAATATGTAGCAAAAACATCTTTAAATGATTATTCCGGAGCATATTCACCATCAACTTCAATTACTGCTTCCCAGTTGCTTGGCAGACGGTCAGACCGTCATTTAAAGATGCTTTTGTTAAATATTGTTATTGGTTTTGTTGAATAAAA
>NC_068985.1:95792423-95795814 GCF_001194135.2 Octopus bimaculoides | reverse complement strand
AGAGAGAGAGAGAGAGATATTTGCACAAGCACTAAGTTGAGTTGAAAGAAGGAACATGAAATAAAGCAATGGCTTCCAGCCACGGACCCCTGGTGGTTAGTAAAGGTAGTACAGGGGGTCTCTCACTCTGCAACTGTCATAATCTGGATTTTCTGTTGGGTCAAGAGTGAGGGCAGGTGTTGAGGACGCGGTTTATGTCTGCCCACAACCATTGGGTTGGTGCATAATCATGGCGGCTTTTATTCAACAAAACCAATAACAATATTTAACAAAAGCATCTTTAAATGACGGTCTGACCGTCTGCCAAGCAACTGGGAAGCAGTAATTGAAGTTGATGGTGAATATGCTCCGGAATAATCATTTAAAGATGTTTTTGCTACATATTGTCATTGTTTTTGTGGAATAAAATTTGTTGAAAAAAAGTCGCAATAATTATGCACCAACCCAATACAAAAACACCTAAAATAAAAGGTCAGGAACCACTGAAATAGAGTATGATACTCAAAAGCCAGGAATTGAACTCCTGACTTTATGATCATGAATTAAACACCCATAACCATCAGGCCACGTGCCTTCACAGCTAATTTGTAGCCAGCTTGGCTACAAATTTTAAGAAATTAATTGAAACAGTGGCTGAGTAATTCAACAGAAATATGTTAATGAAAGGGTTAATAAGACTAATTAGTGATTGCACATAAAATCATAAAGCAATCAGTTAATCATTATAAGAGTTAATTAATTCTCAGTTTAGGAGAGAGCTAGAATGGAAATGCAAAATGGAAAAGTCAAGACAAATTCAGTGTGACCCAAGGAACAAAAACACACTGAAGAGGTCACAGAATGTGTGACGAAAGAACTTGGATAAATAAACTACTACTACTACTACTACTACTACTACTACTACTACTACTACTACTACTACTAATAATAATAATAATAATAATAATAATAATGATAATTGAACCAAGAAACGAAAAATGTCAATGAAATTCTGAAATACATCAGAACAAACAACATCACAGAAACAAATAATTTGATCAAGGCGGCAAATATTGTTGTAGCAGAAAACGTGGGTTTTGATGTCAGGAAAAAGAAATATAATGGGAGTGACAAAAGAAAATATCCATGGTGGAAAAGAAGAATCCAGGCAGGGTTAGACATGGTCTCAATGGAAATCTGTGTGTTAGACCGAAAAGAGAAAGGGGAGCTTAAAAACGAACAAAAATACAGGGCACTGAACAGGAAGTATAATATTGAAAGAAAGGGCCTGAAAGTAGTAGTGGAGGAACTGAAACAGCGCCTTGTTACAAAGAAAGCAAAGATGGTAAGATACGACCAAAAAATGAAGGGTTACCACCAGAATAGGTTATTCAGAGTAGATCAGAAGAGATTCTATAAAGAAATAAATGGAGAGTGTACAGATGAAAAGTTGATACCAGATAACATCGAAAGTCAAAGGTTTTGGAATGACATCTGGAGCAAAGATAAGGAGCACAAGATGGATGCCGAATGGCTGCAAGAACTGAAACAAACAGCAGTCTGTCCAAAACAGGGAGAACTAGTCATTTCTGTTTGCGAAGTGAAGGAAATCAGCAAAACGTGGGCAATTGGAAGGCTCTGGGACCAGATGGAGTTCAAGGCTACTTGATCAAATGATTTGGGGAATGTCATGCACGAATAGCTGCACAACACAACACCTTGTTAATTGCCGACTGAGTAACACCAGAGTTGTTGACAATGGGTAGGACTGGCACTGTGCTTGAAAAACAACGAAAAAGCAATACGGTAGACAATTCTAGGCCGATATCCTGCTTGCCATTTAAGTGGAAATTATTGACTGGAATAGTCGCAGAGTCAATGTACGAACATTTGGAAGAAATGGTGCCCTGCCACACGAGCAGAAGCGTTGCAAGCGTAAGTGCAGAGGTTCCAAGGATCATGTCCTGCTAGGCAAAACTGTACTTAGAGAATGCAAGCGGAGGAAAGTTAACTTAGACATGTCATGGATCGACTATCATAAGGCATACGATATGATCCCACATTCTTGGAATATGGAATTGTATGAACCTATTTGGTATTGCATTGAATGTTGAGCGATTGCTTGGAAAAAGTATGGCGAATTGGAGGACGGACCTGACAGTATACGGAAGAAGTTTAGGGACAGTAGAAATTAGGAGGGGCATCTTCCAAGGGGACTGCCAGTCTCCACTGATCTTTGTACTGTGCTTGATACCACTGACACTGATTCTGAGGAATGGTTGACTTTTTTTGGCAGCTTTTGAATACATACCCAGCATTTGCTTTCCTCAGAAAACATCTGCTTAAGAGAGCTTCTTGTCAGTCAACTGACCTGCTTGAAGTAGCAGCTAAATATTCTTCAAATTGTGCATTACTGTCTTAACCCATTAATGTTTAATGTCCAGAAAAATGGAAAAAAATTACTATCATTTGTTTCGTACATGTGTATAGCACCTACTCACTCATAGAGCACTTGTTTAGAGGCAGACTATACCAAAAATAAACTCAATAGGTAGTTTACTTAACAAACAATAGTAATTTTTCCTGTGTCTATTTTTCTGGATGCTATGCATTAATGGGTTAAATTAAAAAGCACAGCATATAGTGTAGCCCTGAACACTGGGTGTCTCATAATAATAATAATAGTAAGGAGCTTATTGTGTACAGCTCTCAAGTGCACTGGCAATTGAGAAAAGATTAAAAGAAAAGATAAAAAGCAGCCATAAGCCAAGAAAAGAAAGACAGCAATTAAAACAAGAAGTGCATGTGCAACATGTAGATTAATGCATGCAAGGAAATGTTGACAGTAAAAGAGCTGAAAGCTGTTTTATCAAATTTTGGTAAGTATGGAATTTTTAAAGGACGCAGTGTCACGACAGCTAACAAATGACTGGGTAGGTATAAACAATTCAGAAATTATACAATATTCTCTATATTTGCTAAAACTCTTTGTAATTCATTTTATACATGTAAAAACCTTTTGCTGATGAGGTTTAAGAAGACCAGAACATATCCATAAATGTTGACTGCTAACAAAGACTAGCCCCCCGCCACCTTAAAATGACGAAATATAAATTTCCTGTGAAATTAAATACAATTATACCTCACTGCTTTACAAAACCTTAGGTTTATGAGTTTTATTTTTCAAGAACAAGATCCAAATTTCGAACAAATTGCAAAAGTTTCTACTACCATAACAAATGCTTCTGCATGTTACTGAGAAATTTACAGAATATAGGCGCAGGAGTGGCTGTGTGGTAAGTAGCTTGCTACCAACCACATGGTTCTGGGTTCAGTCCCACTGTGTGTCACCTTGGGCAAGTGTCTTCTACTATAGCCTTGGGCCGACCAAAGCCTTGTGAGTGGATTTGGT
>NC_068985.1:95790673-95792025 GCF_001194135.2 Octopus bimaculoides | reverse complement strand
AAGAAGTGTTGTAGAAAAAGAATATAGCTACAAAACAATAAATAAATGAATACAATAAGAACATTTTTCATTTTATTTCAAATCACATTGGAAAGAATAAAGATAAATGGGGGGAAAAAAAAAACCCAACGAATTTATCTGACAATCCAATGAAATCGTTCATAAATTAAATGAGTCTGATGTTTGACCTGTATCAGAATAATAGGCCAGTAAGTATGAACATATTTAATTACCTAGACCATTCAAAGGTAATTAAAAATATGCAGCGATTCGTGAAATATAATAACAATTAAAGAATCAGTAACTTTCCATGTCTTCGGACAAATATTGACGCAATTGTGATGCAAGGGAAGCAATTAACATAAAATTATAGCTGAATTATCTCCCCTGAATCAAAATCCAACTTTCACGAAAAGCCATTTCTTGATGTGGACGAAATTACGTCAAACTTCTGAAACCTGGTCATTGGCGCAGGTTTTTTTCTTTTTCTTTTTGCTGCAATTGTTAACGATCAATTATCAGGGATTTTTTTAGAAGCCTTGAAAAATTTCCTTTCCTTTTATCTTTTTAGCTTTTATTTGGTATGGCTAAATCCTCTGACGTAATGTCTATTGGATCACTTCTTCATTTGCATACATATAGTTTTGTACCACAAGTGCTTCTGTTTGTTTTTTGGGTTGTTTTTTTTCGATCTGATAGTTACAATGTAATAAGTGCATGAACGAAATTTGCATCGGGGTGCAAACCCAGATTTTCAAGAGGGTGTAAGAACCATTTTCATTGCCCCTTCCCCACTCCGCAAGCATTTTGAAGATACGCTTGCACCACTTGTTCCTGAGCCTATGATATATATCAGGTCATCCCATAAGTTCTGTGCGAATTTTGAATAAAGAAAACAAGTGATCAAATGTTATATTTAATTGAAATTTAATCATCAATGTACTTTCCCTTCATTACCTATGACTTCCTTCCATCTATTTACGAGCTTTTTAATCCGATCAATGTAAAACTCTTTTGGTTTCAAAGCGAAGAACTCTGAAATATCAGTTTCAACCTCCTCCTGGCTTGCGAAAGATATGTCCCCTAAATTATTCTGTAAACTACGTAAAAAATGGTAGTCTAAAGGAATAAGGTGGATGAGGAATTTTTTCCCAACCAAGCTCTTCGATCTTCTGTGTTGTGACCTTTGCAGTGTGGGGTCACGCATTGTCCTGATGAAACATCACTCCTTTTCGATTCCCTAAAGCGGGTCTTTTTTACTTCAAAGCTTGGTATTTTTTTATTTGCTTCAGTCATTTGATTGTGGCCGTGCTGGAGCACTGCCTTTAGTTGAACAAATCAAGCCCAGGACT
>NC_068985.1:95780904-95789662 GCF_001194135.2 Octopus bimaculoides | reverse complement strand
TGTGTATTTATGCACATATGTATGTATGTACATATGTATGTGTATGTGTTTCTGTGTGTGTATGTATGTATATATATACATATATATATGTATGTATGTATGTATGTATGTATGTATGTATATGTGTGTGTGTATGTCTGTATGCTTGTGTGTATGTATGTATGTGTTTATGTGTTTATGTACACATACATATACTGCTTACACAGTATTAATCCACTTGCTCATTCCAGCCTACAAGAATTCTTCAATGCTACTCTTCACCCACACAAGTTCTCACAGCCTCATAGACATGCATATGATTTTACATCACCCACCAAAGATTTCACACAGGCATCCACCCCCTCAAAAGCAATGTCATCATACTATCGTGTTTGTTATAACTATGTGCATGCTTACATTGCACCAATAAATATGCACAACGTCACAGCCCTGCCTCCAGATAGTGAAACGTTTTGATACATGCATCTTCATAGACAAACCTCTTCTTCTCTTCTTATCTGCCTCCAAAAATGACATTCCACCTGGGTATTTAGCCCATCACATATCTAACTGTCTGTCTGTCTATTTATTTATCCATCTATCTGTCTGTCTATCTATTTATTTGTCTATCTATCTATCTATCTATCTTTATCTATCTATCTATTTATTTATCTGCCTGTCTATCTATCTGTCTGTCTATCTAGTTATTTATCTGTCTGTCTATGTATTTATCAATTTATTTATCTGTCTGTCTGTCTATCTATTTATTTATCTGTCTGTCTGTCTATGTATTTATCAATTTATTTATCTGTCTGTCTATCTATCTATTTACTTATCTGTCTGTCTGTTTGTCTCTCTCTCTCTCTCTCTCCATCCATCCATCCAGCCGTCCATCCATCCATATATCTATCTATCTATCTATCTATCTATCTATCTATCTATCAAGCTAGACTGAGGGACAGAGATAGATAGGTACATAGTGACATTGATAGACAGAGAGGTAAATAGAGAGATAGAGACATAAATGAACTGAGAGACTGATAAATAAGATTGATGGATCGATTGACATGTATGGCAGGCAGATGGATAGATAGATACAGAAACATGCACACACACACACACACACACACACACACACACACAAAAAACATACATACAAATAACAGACAGACAGATGCAAACAGTACACACTACACTACATCTAAATACATTTGAATCAGACAGCAAATGTAAAACAAAAATTGAGCTAAAAATTAATAAAAATGGCAAGTAAAACAGACCAGTTTTACAGATGTGTCAAAGTTAGTAAACTAAAACAGATTGAAGTCATAGGAAATTATAATGTAACAACCAAGAGCATTTAATGATAAATAAAAGCTTAAAGTTTAGATGAAATAGCTTCTTCAAATTGAAAAAGAGTGCTACACGGCTTTTCAATTAACAGGGTTACGAAAAGACAAAAAAATATTTTATTGCATTGCAAAAATAGTAGGACAGATATTTGTCTCATGTATGTATACGTATATGTGCGCATGTGTAATATACATACACATATGCACATATACATACATACATACACAAACACACACATATATATATGAATGACTGGATATACGTATATATATATATATGTGTGTGTGTGTATAAGCGTATGTATGGACATATATATATATATATATATTCTCTTGTTATAGGAGCCTAACTGAAAATTGTGTTACTTCAATTTTATAAGATGCAGAAGAAAAAAAGAAAAAGGTGGTGCTTCAAACACTTAGTTCTGACTCAGAACCAAACGCATATCCAAACAAGCAGATGCTCTCACACGCATACACACACACATGCGCGCATGTACATGCACACAGACACCCACACATGCATAATCCTCACAAATTCTGAGCCTCACATACATTAGGCATCACAAATGCTGGGATTCAAAATCCTGAATTAATATTACTGGTCGAGTATTCCATAGACATATGTACTCTTAACATACTACTTAGACAGGATAAACGTGACAGAGTATATGTGACAAGACTATCTTTTGAATTGCAGATGTAATCCATGCAATGAGCTTCAGTACAGTTTCCATCTGCCCAGTTTCATTCGCAAGAGATGGGTTAGCTACTTGTATTTGTCCTCGCGGCAGCATTCAGCCTGGATGGGTTGATCCAGCTCTGATCAATAAGTTTGCCTTCATCGCATCCCTCATGAATATTGACCACATCCAATGGTCGAACTTAATGTTCCAGTAGGCAAAATTCTGCTTTTGCTTGTGGCCCAAAAGTCCAGCTTGTAAATCTAACAAACGCTCCGCAGAGAGAACAAAAGCATTGGAAAGCAAGAACGCTGTACCCATAGTCATCGTTCATTGTTGTGTAGAATTCATGTTTGGAGATTCAGCAGGAATACAAATTCCCATGTGGTCCCTGCTCACATGCATATACACATTTTGGGATAGTGTGATCCATAGTGGCTCATCTTGCAGCTGACTGCTGACCACTGCAAGGGATTCGCTGACCAAGTCATTGCCAATTATCAAAGCAGATGTAGCCTGGGTCTGATAAGTCAACTTGAGGTCATCCAAAAAGGACATTTTTTCACCCAAGCCACTTGAGGTTCACAATGTCTGTTAGTCTATCATTCTCTCTCCATCCATCCATCTATCCATCATCTATATATCTGTCTATCAAGCTAGATTGAGGGATGGAGATACATAGATACATAGTGACATTGACAGACAGAGAGGTAAATAGAGAGATAGAGACATAAATGAACTGATGGATTGATAAATAAGATTGATGGATTGACTGACATGTATGGCAGGCAGGCAAACAGGCAGTCTGATGGATAGATAGATACAGAAACATGCACACATACGCACACACGCACAATGCACAAACATAGAAACAACATACAGATGGACAGACACACAGACAGATGCAAACAGTACACACTACACTATATCTAAATACATTTGAATCAGACAGCAAATTTCTGGAAAGATCCAGGGGGGTGGGGTTGATGAAAAGTAGGATGATAATGGGGTGGCGAAAATGGGTGATGGAGGAAAGTAAAAAAAAAAAAAAATCGCTGAGGTCGATTTTTGCCTTCCGTCGGGCACGGCCGGCCGGCAGGCAGGCAGGCAGGCAGGCAATGAATGAATGAATGAATGAATGAATGTATGTATGTATGTATGTATGTATGTATGTATGTATGTATGTATGTATGTATGTATGTATGTATGTATGTATGTATGTATGCATGTATGTATGTATGCATGCACACACATACACATATATTGCATACTTGTTGATGTTTACAAGCAAGAATCCTGCTAAGCTTCAAGAATATTTTACATATTTTCATAATGCCATTAATAGCTTGTAACGATAATTTTCTAATTATCATAGACCTTTCTGATTTTGTGAGCATTGATTCTCAAGATTGGTGTTATTGTACTCAGTCATGTAGCCAAGCATCCCAGTAACAATAAATATTTCCCCAATCCATAGTCAGAGGAGAAAGTAGAATAAGGAATGAAATGAGAAACAAGGAAAGTTTCTAACAATGCAGAAACCTTCATATTTCGGGGCACAAAGGTTTATCGTCAGAAGAATACAGTGTATTTACATAGAACATAGCACTTTGGATAGTCTAGCGCTTGTGTTAATAGCAACAGCTCCACAAAATGCAAGATATGTGTATGAATACATGCATATGTTGAAACCCCGTTCGGTCATGACTGACCATGGGATTGCACCTAGAAAGTTCCCCTCTGAGGCACGAGTCCATGCAAGGTTGTTTATGGAAGACCAGCAGTCGCCCATGCATACATGCATACCCAGCATGGCCACAGTCTAATGACCGAAACAAGTAGAAAAATAAAAGATAAAGGATGAAAAACATGTCTGGCCATGGGTGGGGGGATATCACCTTGCTCGGAAGGAGGTAAGGGTTAGTTACAGGAAGGGCATCCAGCTGCAGAAACATCTGCCTCAGCAAATTCCATCTAACCCATGCAAGTATGGAAAATGAGGATGATGGTGGTGGTGGTAGCAGTAATGAATAGTAAGAGAAAATAGGATAATTGACAAGGTCAGTTTGTGGTACTATAGCAAATATTTCGATGGTTTAATGTCAGGAATTAAGTGGGAGAGGGGGGGGGGGAAGAAATTAGCGAATGGGAACGAAACATTTTTTTTGCGAATTGTTAAATGGCAATGATTGCTATTCTATGATGTTATTGCACACACACATATTTACACATGTGCATGTATATTTAATGTACGCGAGCATATATATATGTGTGTATGTATATATATGTAAAATTTGATAAAGTATTATTACCATGTTTAATAATAATAATAACAATAATAATAATAAAGTGGTGAATAAGTTTAACCTATATAGGTAAAATATACAAATAAATAGAATCCTGGAATAGCGAGAAATTTGTGGTTTTGGAGCGTTAACTCCTCTTTCTAGCAAGTGGTATTCCAGTACCTTACTTATATATATATATATATATATATATATATATATATATAAAATGCTTGGACAAAATGCTTAGGGTCATTTTGACCATCTTTATGATTTGAGTTCAAATTCTGTCAAGGTCAACTTTGCTTTTTTCCTTCAGGGTCGATTAAAGAAGTACCAGTGAAATACTAGGGCGGATGTACTTGACTAGTCCCCTCCCTACAAATTTCAGGTCTTGTGCCTACAGGTGCTATGTCTTTTCGTCTGATGTCACTTCGTCAAATGTCTTTTCATCCATGTCTTTTTGTCCGATGACTTTTTTGTCCAATGACAAATCCTGTCAATAAAATTCCCAATGATTATTTGATTTTGATGTTTGCCTTGTTTTCTTGTTTATTTAAAATTGGACAAAAAGTCGTTGAACAAAAAAATCATCGGACAAAAAGACGTCAGACCAAAAGACGTGGACAAAGTGATGTTGGACAAAGTGACATCGAACGAAAAGACAGGTCACGGTGCTTATAATAGAATAGAAAAGATTATTTCATTACGGCGGCGAGCTGGCAGGAACATTAGCACGCCGGGCGAAATGCTTAGCGGTATTTTGTCTGCCATTATGTTCTGAGTTCAAATTCCGCCAATGTCAAATTTGCTTTTCATCCTTTCGGGGTCGATGTAATCGACTTAATCCTTTTGTCTGTCCTTGTTTGTCCCCTCTATGTTTAGCCCTTTGTGGGCAATAAAGAAATAAGAA
Source organism: Octopus bimaculoides (assembly GCF_001194135.2). Lineage (NCBI taxonomy): Eukaryota > Metazoa > Mollusca > Cephalopoda > Octopoda > Octopodidae > Octopus > Octopus bimaculoides. Next base: position 95,784,450 of record NC_068985.1, on the reverse strand, counting down.
AAGATTATTTCATGTCTTTTTTACAGTTTACCATTATTTCCTGAAAGAAGGTGATGAACTGGAATAACCATTAGCATACTGGGAGTGTTGGATAATGCTTAGCAGCATTTCATCCATCTATATGTTCTGAGTTCAAATTCCACCTGAGGTCAGCTTCACCTGTCATCCTTTTAGGATCAAGAAAATAAGGACCAATTGAACAGTGGGGTTGATGAAATCACTAGCATAGCTAGGTGGGGACGGTAGGGGTGGTTCGCCTTGGGCAGCACTTTTAAAGGGGTAACACTTTTGGTTCTGCTGTAGGCAATATGTGCTTTTCGTGGGGCCAGAGCGCAGCAAACGGAAGGGCCACTCCACACGGCACACACTCTAGCTAAGCTAGTGGAAATAATCATCTTAACTCATTTCTCAAAATTGCTGGCATTGTGCCAAAATTGGAAACCATTATTTCCCAAAAGAGTGATAGAATCACAGAATCTGTAGAACATCAGAAAAAAAAAAAAATGCCATGCTGTATTTGTCCTGACTCTTCATAGTGTGGGGTCAGTTCCTACTGAGATTAATTTTGTCCTTCATCCATTTGGGATTAGTAAAATATAGACCAGCCAAGTACTGAGGTTGATTACATTGACCAATCCCCCTGGCCTCGAGACTAAATTAAAATGAAGTTGGAATTATTTCCTGATGAATAGGAAATTTGAGCCAGTGGTTTTTGAGGATTGATTGAGATCATATTAACTGGAGCACTGAAGTACATGTCACAAGTTATTTTGTAGACGGATGTATAAGCACACACCTCAACTGTCTACAAAATATATTTAATTGGTTGGAACTGTGAATCATAACCTAGGCAGTGGCACACTCTTGGTGACATTGTATGTTCATGAGGTGTGTTCATGAGATGATGTAAGCTTTTAGCATTTGGCCCGAAATGTTCTGTGTGTTTTTATGCTAAAACTGACCGGATCCAATGTTTTACATCTATCCTGCAATGTCATATACAATTACATCATCAAAATCTTGAAGCTACAAAATCTGCAAACAGGAGTGGCTGTGTGGTAAGTAGCTTGCTTACCAACCATATGGTTCTAGGTTCAGTCCTACTGCATGACACCTTGGGTAAGTGTCTTCTACTATAGCCTCAGGCTGACCAAAGCCTTGTGAGTGGATTTGGTAGACGGAAACTGAAAGAAGCCCATCGTATATATGTATATATATATATATGTGTGTGTGTGTGTGTGTATCTGTGTTTGTCCCCCCCAACATCGCTTGACAACCGATGCTGGTGTGTTTACGTCCCCGTAACTTAGCGGTTCGGCAAATAGAGACCGATAGAATAAGTACTAGGCTTACAAAAAATAAGTCCTGGGGTCGATTTTCTTGACTAAAAGCAGTGCTCCAGCATGGCCGGAGTCAAATGACTGAAACAAATAAAAGAATAAAAGAGTTTATCATCAAAGAAAAAAGTTTGTATGAGCAAAAAATTTGTCAAGATGAGAATTGAAACCACTAGTGTCAAAATGCAATTAGATACATGTAATGACATCACTATCATAAATGAAAAAACCACGGTAGCAAATCGGTAAGCCAAAATTATTGAAATCAAGTCAAGTAGCATATGGTATTACAGGATTGAAATTATATTTCATTAGTAAATGTATTTGCATTTTAACTTTCCGAGGAGAAACGAAAAGGACAATCGATTATGTGTTGAAAAAAAAAATCTCTCAGCCTATTTGGCACAGAATGTATAGAGTTATTCAAAATATGGGATACCCCCCATTAGTGTTCTCTGTGAAAATATAGTTGGCATGGTCAAAAGTTCAAATGAAGTCAAACAAGTGAGACAAAAAATTTAAAATTGGTTCCAAATGTTTTTTTGGAAGCATTAGGCCGTTGCACTAAAACAAAAGTGAGGATCGCAGTAAAGGCAATGTCTGTTTTAGACCCAAACAGAATGTGCCGTTTGCGGCATTAGACCATATCAATAAAAAGCTGGAAAGACTAGAAAGTCAAGATATAATTGAAAAAGTCGACTATTCAGACTGGGCAGCACCAACATTTTATGTAAAGAAAATAATAATAATAAACTAAGAGTGTGTGCAGAGCTAAATGGTTTTGGTCAGAAAAATACCAGAAGGCATTTGAGGAGTTAAAATGCATTTTAACTCCAGACTTGTCACTTACACGCTTATATCTGAAGTTGGAAATGATACTGGTAACAGATGCTAGTGAGTACAGGGGAGGTGCCTGCCATACTTCTACACAAATGTGAAGATGGCAGCCAAAAGGCCATAGCTCATACGTTAAGGACGCTGTTGCCGGAGGAAAAAAATCAGCCAAATTGAAAAAGAGGCATTGGTGATTATATTTGGCGTAAAAAAGTTCCACAGGTATATACATGGTAGATGGTTTAGACTACAAACAGACCATCACCCGTTGCTAATGATTCATGAATCCAAGAAAGGAATCCTAGTACACACAGCAAACAGGTTGCAACGATGGGGCACCATACTACTAAACTATGACTGTGCAATGGAATATTTACCTTCAAAAAAGTTAGGACATGCTGACGGCTTATCCAGGTTAATACCCAGAAATGGCGGATCATTTGAGGACACAGTAATAGCAGCCCTAAGAGCTGAAGGGCAAATTAAACATATAATACGGAACATTGTACAAGACTTACCAATAACTCTGGAGGAGATAAAGCGACACATGTAAAAAGAAAAAACATTAAGTTGGAAAAAAAACACTAAAAAGGGAGGAGGGGCGAATAAAGTAAAATAAAATTACTTGCTTCCCAAAGGAGAAAAAAACTAAAAGGAGAGATGTTGTAGTGAAATGGTACACCACTTCCCATTTGGCAAAGTGGTATGACGCAGCCACTATAAAGTCGTCAGTCAGTAGTAGTAGAGTCGTTGTACATGTTTCTCAGTTGGAGTCAGTGTCAGTTATGTGATATATATGAGCTTGAGTTACTGTCAAGGTAGACATTTCAAAGTCATTGTCTTGCGGAGTGATTAGTGATAGCACAATAGACGAGTCAAAGATAATAAGACATGGAATTGCGTCACAACATAATAGTGGCGACAAGAATATTACAGTGGTAACGACAATATACAAGTGAACAAGGATCCACTTTATAACACATAGACACATACATATATACATACATAAATAGACATATATACACAGATACACATCTATACACACGTGTCTCTGTATATATATATATATATATATATATATGTGTGTGCATATATATATATACACACACACATGTATATATACACACATATGTATATATATACACACACACGTATATATACACATACATATATATGTATATATATACACACACTCATATGTATATATACACACACACATGTATATATACACACACACATGTATATATACACACACATATGTATATATATATATATATATATATATATATATATGCACACACACATATGTATATATATATGTATGTATGTGTGTGTGTGTGAATATATGTATATATATATATATATATATATATAA
>NC_068985.1:95779960-95780412 GCF_001194135.2 Octopus bimaculoides | reverse complement strand
GGCAGTGGCGGAGGGGCAGTGGTGGAGGTGGCAGTGGTGGAGGTGGAGGTATGGTGATTCTTGTGGAGTTGGTGTTGTTGGTGGTGGAGGTGGTAGTCATGATGACAATGACAATGGTGGTGACGATGACAACTACAAATGATGACAACAATGATGACAATGATAATATGGAGATGATGACGATCATCATGGTGGTAGTGGTGGTGTGGTGGTGGTGAAAACAATGACAAAAAGACAATGACGACAATGATGATCATTGTGGCAGTGGTGGTGGTGGTAGTAGTGATGGTGGTAGTGGTTGTGGTGGTAGTGGTGGTGGCAGTGGTAGTAGTGATGGTGGTGGTGGTGGTGGTAGTAGTGATGGTGGTGGTGGTGGTGGTAGTGATGGTGGTGGTGGTGGTGGTAGTAGTGATGGTGGTGGTGGTGGTGGTGGTAGTGATGGTGGTGGTGGT
>NC_068985.1:95776941-95779001 GCF_001194135.2 Octopus bimaculoides | reverse complement strand
AAGCTCGACGCTCTAACCACTGAGCCATGATAATAATAATAATATCAAAAAATGCCTTAGGAATGAGAAAATAAATACCAGTTGAGTATTAGGGCCAATGTAATTGACTTAGCCGCGTTCCTGGAATCTCTGGCTGTTTGACAAAATTTTAAACCAACATTAAAAGCAAAGAAGGGCAGGAAGCTGGTCAGAGTTGTTAGCATGCCAAACACCAGCATAGCTAGAGTGTGTGCCCCCCCCCACAAAAAAAAAACATATATTGCCTACAGCAGACCCAAAAGTGACACCCCTTTAAAAGTGCCACCTGGAATGGATGTCTCCTCCCCAGTTTTGCTAGCGATGCCAAGCAGAATGTTTAGCAACATTTCATCCATTTTTATACTCTGAGCTCAAGTTCCACTGCAGTCAACTTTTCCTTTCATCCCCTTTTGGGGTCAATAAAATAAGTACCAGTTAAACACTGGAGGTCAATGTGATCGACTTACCCCTCGCCCCCAAAATTGCTGGCCTTGTGCCAAAATTTGAAACCAATATTTCATATTGCATTCTCAAGGCAAAAAATTACTTTAGATTAAAAATCAAAGTCATTGAATTAGATTGAACCTGCTGTTCCATTGTTACTGATTCTGGTTCAACCTGTTTGAATTGCCCAATGATTAATGCGTCGTTGAAATTGGCCCAGGAAAAGAAGAGGAGAAGAAGAGTGAACAGGATGTATAGTTTTCATGATATTCTCAAGGCTTTCCCCGGTTTGTTGGTTGGTTGATTCATCATACATACAATAACTCTCTAGCAAGATTCCTACCAACGCCCATTGAATATATTGCCTTATCTGTTACATTTAAACCTACTTGTCATTCAGAATCCAGGCATACCCCGCAAAAATAAAAATAATAATAGATAAACCCTAGGAAATCTGAATATAAACTAATATAAAAAATACAAATTATATAAATCAATGATCTTATTAACCTTTTTTTGAAACATCTACAGCCATATCACCTTTACAAAGGAACAAAATGAATACAAAATATTAATAACCCCCACCTTCCACTATTGCATACAAATGCAATATAAGAGGGAGAGAGAGAGAGAGAGAGAGAGAGAGAGAGAGAGAGAGAGAGAAAGAGTGAGAGAGAGATAGAGAGAGAGGGAGAGAGAGAGAGAGAGAGAGATGCTAAACAGTTGGTTGTTGTTGTTTCATTGTTTAAATACAACATTGTAAAGTCTTTGTTAAATCCTTTTGTTTATTGTTAAAAAAACATCTAAAAAAACTATGGTGAAGTTTTTTATTTGATGATTTGTATTCAGTGAATAGATTGAAACACTATCATAAAAAGAGTGGATTGGTAGAAAGTCTGTAATGTGAAATTCCTTGCAGTCTTTTATAGGCTCTGTGTGTAAATCCCACACAGGTCTATGTTGCTTTTCCAGTCCTCTGAGAGAGTTTTCTCAGCTGAATTGCACCAGGGCAGGCACAGGTGTGGTGGCCAGAAGTTGCAATACAGGGATGTGCAGAAGAGACATATGAAGACCTCTAGCTTCTCCTCAGACACCTGGGAGGAGAGGGTCCCGCAGTGTGATGAATGACGCCAGTCGTTGAAGCTTCTGATGTCCAGCCATTGAGGAGATACAACAGAGAGAACAAGAAAGTGCACGCAAGAGATGTCAATTCTCCATTGTGTCAAGTAGCTTCACCTGCAGTAGAGGTCGTCACTGCTGCAGATCAAGAAGAGCAGGTCTTGTAGCCACCAGGTGAGCCTGCAGAGATGATTACTAAATGAGAACAGTCACTGTCAACATGTGACGGACAGCCAAAATTTGAAAATAATATTAAGAGCAAAGAAGGACGGCAAGCTTGTCAGAGTTGTTAGCATACCAAACACTAGTGGAACTGGAGTGTGTGCCATCTACCAAATCCACTCACAAGGCTTTGGTCGGCCCGAGGCTATAGTAGAAGACACTTGCCCAAGGTGCCATGCAGTGGGACTGAACCCAGACCCATGTGGTTGGTAAGCATGCTACTTACCACACAACCACTCCTGCACTATATATATATA
>NC_068985.1:95772705-95773673 GCF_001194135.2 Octopus bimaculoides | reverse complement strand
ATATATAAAAGATAATAAGAGTGAAAAAACTACAGAAGGCTTGTGTTACATGGTTAAAGTATATATTTAAATTATGTCAGAAAAATGTTAGAAAAATGTTATAAAATCTTTTTGGTATATAAACATTGTATTTTGAGAAATAACCGGTTTCGTGTTCTTTTCAAATTTGTCTACTTCATTGTGTCGTGTTCGTTCCAGTCTCTCTCTCTCTCTCTCTCTCTCTCTCTCTCTCTCTATATATATATATATATATATATTTATACATGACAGGCTTCTTTCAGTTTCCATCTACCAAATCCACTTGCAAGGCTTAGGTTGGGCCCGAGGTCATAGTAGAAGACACTTGCCCAAGGTGTCACGCAGCAGGACTGAACCTGGAACACATACATCCATACATAAACAAAAATATCCCATTGTTGGTGTTGAAATTCCAATGAAGGAGCCTTGGATCTAGATCAGAAACTGGTTCTTTCTCTATTGGCAAGAAATCTTGTGATAAACTGATTACATACATATATTAGTTCTTTCTGTGTCATAAGGAACATAAAGCCACAACATGATCTCACCAAATAGCTCTGCTTTCCGTCGCTATTCAGTTTTCCACCCTTCTTGTCTCCTTTCCTTGCCAATGGACCTTTGCCATGTGATTTCAGAGCGCGCTGCTGCTCTTTTCCGCTCAGGCTGCCACCATCCAGTTGGTTTTTTGATTTTGTCTGAGGACATGTCTAATCTGGTTCCGGTGCCTGTGTTTTATTTCATCACTGATCTTGTTCATGACCATTTTGTCATCTCAACTGTGTCACTTTGGACTCTTTGCAACCACTTAATGTCGAGTATTCTCCTTAAGCATCTCAATTGGAAGCTGTCCATTGTTTTTTCCCTCCACACACACACGATATTTTATAAATATATCTTTCTCTATATTTATACATACATACACACACTTGTGTGTATGTGTGTATATATAT
>NC_068985.1:95769077-95771699 GCF_001194135.2 Octopus bimaculoides | reverse complement strand
TTCCCACCCAATATGCTGGTGCTTATCAAATCGATCGTTGAACCGGAGCATAATTTGTAATTTTAAGATAATTTCTTAAAAATTCATACTGAAAGGAGTGGCTGTGTGGCAAGTAGCTTGCTTACGAAGCACATGGTTCCGGGTTCAGTCCCACTGCGTGGCACCTTGGGCAAGTGTCTTCTACTATAGCCATGGTTGAAACAAGAATAACAAGCATTATTAAAAGAGAAAAGAAGCATGGTCATTCCTTACCCAAGTGACCTTATCTTATCACCAATCACTTGTTATGTGCTCATAAATTAGTTTGATAGTCGAGCTCTGATTGGCTGTATGCAAATGAGTTCATAACTGGGGTCTGGAACACTCGTGGGAAAAAAATTTCGCGCCCGGGGTCGCCCTTCCGTTTGTCGCCCCCGGACCCCACAAAAAAACACATATTGCCCACAGCAGACCTAAAAGTGCCGCCCAGGTCGGACCGCCCCTACCCACCCCGTCTATGCTAGTGGTTATAAATGTTTCTCCTTCCTTCACTTGTGTAGGTTTGCAACAACACTATGAGAGGACACGTTTTAGTGTCCGGAGACATGATGAACTGCGTAAAGCATTGAGAAAGGAACTTAGTTGTTTTGTACAATAAATACATCTGGATCCCTAAGTATTACATGGACACCTAATCTACTATTTTACTTACACGGAGCCTCCAAAATTTTATATGGATTCCCAGGGATCACTAGGACCTTGGTTGAGAACCATTTATCTAAACACTGACAGCATCCATAAACAGACGATGGAAGGGCGATGGATACTCTCCAAGAAGTAACTTTGGTGACAATATGGAACTAGTAGTGATTTATTTACATCATATCTTCATGAGTATGTGTGGCGAAATAAATTTCGAGATCGAGAAAAACTATTCACAAATTTCATTTCGTGCAATGTTATGTTTTCCAGTAAATAGGATTGCTTTCATCTTATATAAAATATATGTATGGTTTTCAGGAAGAGGTAAAAAATACGTACACCACCTGTTTTCGGAATAACAAAAACCCTAACCTCTAAACACCTGGTGTACGTCTTCTTAGCGGAGGTAAAGAATACGTACACCACACGTTTTCGGCATAACAAAAACCTTAATCCTAACCCTAAACACCGAGTGTACGTATTTCTTAACTTTCGCCATCATCACTACCACGTCTTGCTTTCCTCTTTTTATCTTCGACTTCTTTCAATAATTAAACTAAACATATTATTTTATATAACATGAAAACAGTACCATATATCGGCGTTACCCTAACCCTAAGCACCGAGTGTGCGTATTCTTTACCTTCGTCCAAATGATTTCCAACAAACGGGAAAATAATGTTTGAATTTCGTACTTGTTACTTTTGACAAGAATTATCATTAACGCCAATGATGTTCTTTTCTTTTCATTTGGGTGTAACTGTAAGAGATTAATAAATTTTGTAGGGGATTCACTATGTTAAGTAGTTTTAGACCGAATATAAGAGCGCGGTCAAGTAATGCTGAGTAAGTGCTATGGACTGACTATGGTTAAGCTCCAAGTTCAATAATGATACGAATGAAGAGTTCAACGTAGGTTATATATATCAGCATGCATATATATAAAAAGATTAACAGAATGAGATAAAAAAAAAAGTCCAAGGCTATGAAAGATTTCAGAACATTTATAAAGTGAAGGTCTTACAGATATTTCCAGGATATTTTATATATCCCTTCATCAGAGACGGTGCGAGAAAATGCTTAAGCAATATACAGGGTGTCCACAAAGTCTGGGTACATGGGGATTAACATATACTTTAAGAAATTATTGTTTCTTATATTTAATTGTTTATGTTATGATTTTATTTACTCCGTGTACCCAGACCTTGTGGACACCCTGTATATATACACACACACACACACAGGTAATTGTTAGTTATATAATAAAAGTAAATAAAAATTAAGGAGAGATAAAAGAGAGAGTAAAAGCATCTTACCTTTTATGCAGCATAAAGACAGGCCGCCAGAAAGTGAACAAATATCTTCTTTCCCTCAATGGAATTACGCCAGAGAAACTCATACAGATATGAAACACAATTCGTCCAAAATCCCAAAATGTCATCTCAACTTCCGTTTCACAGGCATTTACATATTTTCCACATTTTGTGTGTGGACGTCTTGATCATAAGAATCACCAAAATGCTGTTGGTGTATAATCATCTCGTACATGTAGGCACCACCATTGAAGATTCCGATGTTATTATATGCTTGTCATCCATTGCTGACTATGTGAGACTCACACACAGTGTGTGTGTATGTGCATGTATATATATATCTACCTATATGTGCTCGTGTGTGCGTGTGTGGTCGGGCTAAACAAGCAGTCAATGTCTTGATTTCGTTGTAGTTTCGCCCCAGGTGATCCCTGTTCAAAGGCTTCCCCCCATTTAAAGTAAAATGTATCGGTACTACTAAAGCAGCGCGGACCCGAACGCGCAGTCGCGCGTCCGCGCTAGCTAGTCTTGAGTGGTCGATCCTAACCCTAACCCTATCCCTAACCCTAACCCTGTCCCTAACCCTAACCCTAACCCGCGTGTGCAAATGAATACGTGTTTAGGGTTA
>NC_068985.1:95767663-95768555 GCF_001194135.2 Octopus bimaculoides | reverse complement strand
GATTACTATTTTATTCTGATGGACCTCCGCTATAACCATTCGATTTTAAAAACTAGTTTTATAAAAGCTTCCTTATAAATTCCTATTTTGTTTTTTTCACACATCAACTTGTGTAGGTTGAACTATGTAAAATGTTGAAGAAAGAAACTTAGCTGTTTCTTGCAATACATACCAATACATACATCTAAATCATTTTTTAAAGAAAAGAACTATTGTCCTCAATTTACTATTTTGTTGCGTGATCCTCCAAAAATCTTATATGGGCTCTGGATGAGAACCACTGTTCAAAAGTTAGGAGGAGCGAGCACAAAAGAAAAAAAAAAGACGCTGTAACACAAACCAAACAATTTTAAATTCATTTCTCTTGTATTACCCGAAATATTTCATTAGTTTTAATACAATATATGTAAATCTATTCTACATTCATTATGTAACTATGTCGTTATGTATGAAACTTATACAACAGATGTGACTTGGTAAAGATGTAACTCCACGGGATGGTCCAGTGTCGGGATGTTAAGACATCAGGGTTTGTTTTGGTTTTTCAGATGATAGCAGCCACCAACACATCACAGAAAATTGAGCAGACAGTTCAGAAACATCGGTGGTTGGTCAAGTAAAATAATAACTCCAGAAAGCTCTTCTAAGGCCATGCAATTAACGAAACAAAACAGAGATTCGATTTTTAATCTTACAAGTGAACTAAGGCGTAGGAGTGACTGTGTGGTAAGTAGCTTGCTTACGAACCACATTGTTCTGGGTTCAGTCCCACTGCATGGCACCTTGGGCAAGTATCTTCTACTATAGCCTCGAGCCGACCAAAGCCTTGTGAGTGGATTTGGTAGACGGAAACTGAAAGAAGCCCGTCGTATATATGTATATATATATATAT
>NC_068985.1:95758254-95764967 GCF_001194135.2 Octopus bimaculoides | reverse complement strand
AGAGCGAGAGAGACAGAACGAGAGAGAGAGAGAGAGAGAGAGAGAAAGCGAGCGAGCTCAAAAGTGGTAAATCATAAGCGGAGAGTGACAAATAGAGTCAAAAAGAGGGTGTGAGAAAAAGAGAGGGAGAGAGGGAAAGAAAAAGACAGAAAGAAGGAAAGAGATAGGGTGGGAGAGCAGTAGAGCATAAGTGACAAATAACAAGAGTGAGAGAGAGAGAGAGAGCGAGAAGGAAAAAATAGAAAAAGGGTAGAAAAAGAGCGTAAATGAGTGTGTGCGTTTGGGTATGCGTGAGTGGATGCGTATCAAGCCATATGTGAGAGAATGTATATGTGTATGTATGTATGTGTGTGCGTGCTTGCGCGCGCGCGTGTAGCAACTCGAGTGACAAAGCATAGCGTAGAATGAAAAGGTAGGAGGCAGCGATTGCTGAGACAGGGGAGAGAAAGAGAGAGAAAGAAAGAGGGAAAGAATGAGAGAGAGAGAATTAGAGAGAGGTGTGGTGACAGATGAAGGACTACATCAGTGGAAATTAACGATACACCACGGATATTTGTAGGATATTACATAGAGGTAAGTTGATTGTTAACTACTAAATTCTACTAAAGTGGACCTACGTAGTGTTTGTACGTATTTATATATACTTCCTTATAGTATACGTATACATACCTTTCTATATAGCTATGCCTGTCTAATTGAATTCATCATTGTGTCCATCAATAAATCAATCTGCCTCTCTATCTATCTATCTGTCTGTCTATCTATCTATCTATCAATCTATCTTATTCCACATTGCTGTGTCTTTCTATCTTTCACAAAGAATCGATGTTTATCTATTGATAAATTACCATTTTTTCTCAGATCAAATCCCTAATATCGATGAACTCAACATACGACTCCAGTCGTTTCGCCTTTTACTTTCGCCTTGCCGGTAGAATAATTCGCAAGGTAAATCTCACAGGCACACACACACACACACACACACACACACACACACACACACACACGCACACACATACACACACACAACACGCACACATGCACATACATGTATACACACATAAACAAGCATATATTTAAGTAAGCAATTCTTACAAAAACATTTTTGAATAGCGCCTCAATGTTTAAGGCATTTTGCTGGCTATTTTACCAATACCTACTGCTTACCCCCAATATTTATTTAAGGTGTATGCCATATATATATATGTGTGTGTGTATATGTATGTATGTATGATTCAAAATTGCACAAAAAACAATATACATCTGTGTGTGTCGCGATATCGGAAACTAATCTGTGTGACGTATGTAGAATTTACACGAATGCTTGTGTGTATGTTATTATTTCGTTTATCTCTAGGTCAGCTCTGGTGGAACATATACTTATGGTTAAATACGTTCCATTCTTCGCTATTCTTATATTTAGGGGATTACATTGTCCAATTCGAGACGGTAGGGTTTGATTTTGAAGGGAATTCGACTGTTATTTCGAGCAGGTCATGCGAGGTTATCTCACTGGCTCGGACTTTGTGAATGAACGTATGTTTATACATTGTCTGTGAGCATGTGTTTGTTGTGTTGTGTGCATATTTAATTATGTTTGCAATTATATATGTCTTTAAGCACGTCCGCATGTGTGCATGTTTATACACATATACACACACATACACATACATTTGTATACACGTATTTCGGTGAATTGATACACAATACATGAATATCAACATACATACACACGTGTATGTATGTGTATGTCGTTCACGCCTGTCTGTCTTTTCTTTTAGCTGTTTCAATCATTGGATTGCGGCCATGCTGTTGCACCACCTTGAAGGGTTTCAGCTAAATAAATGACTCCAGTAGTTATTTGCTTTTAAAGCGGCTACTTTTCTCATCGGTTCCTTTTTTTGCCGAACCGTTAAGTTACTTGGACGTAAACAAACAAATACCGGTTGTCAAGCAGTATACGGGTGTATGTATAAATGCATGTATGTGTATACACACACACACACACACACAGACACAGACACACACACACACAGATGTATGAAGACAAATTGGCAGATTCGTTAGAATGCCAGATAGCTTAATTTTGCATTTCATTTCTTCCAGGATCGAGTATAAAAGGACCTGTTCTGGAGTGACCCTTCATATTTTTTCTGTCTTTCTCGCACCCTCGCTTTCTCTTTGGAAAAAAAGATCAGCTGTCGTCAAACCTGGTGTGTGTGTGTGTGAGAGAGAGAGATTCTATCAGGTTGAAAGTGACTAAGATATGTCACGAAAGCGCCCCTACGTACGTATATAGATATTCATAGAAAAACACGAGCGAATGAAGGGTGCTTGTACGTGGTTATGCACTACTAAAAACTGAAATTTCTCCTCAGATCATTCACCGTCTTAAAAAAATAGGACACTTTTGTTAAACTGCTTTCCTTACTTACGCATACAAAAACTTGGGTGACTGTCAAAGCTGGAACGTCTTTGTATAAAGGTCTGCTAGATCAGGAGGGTTCTGCCTGAGGTTTTAACCCCCTCTTGTACGCACACATACCTATCTATCTATCTATCTATCTATCTATCTATCTATTTGTGTGTGTGTGTGACATTTTTATGCCAGACCATCTGTGAGTGTGTGAGCATGTGTGTAAGTTTTCATAGTAAATCTGGACAAATGACGTAATGCCTCGTCGTTCCGATTTCTTCAGCTATTTGTTTTATGTAAGTGTGCGTGTATTTGTTTGTGTATATACGGGTTAATGTGTGTGTGTGTGTATGTATATGTCCATGAGAGAAACGAGGGATAAGTGCAGCGGGGTACGAAATACCCTATTTCTGTGAGATGGGGTGACTTTAGAATCAAGCCTCTTGGACCATGTGTCCCCTAGTTTCTAAAACTCCATTTTCATCACCCATGTCCATAGGCTTGGGAACAGGAGAGTGCAAGCGCAGCACCTAATTTTTTTTGGCGGGGGCAATGAATACGTTTTGAAGTCCTGAAAAAACTGGGTTTGCAACAACCCCTAAGCAAATTTCGTTCCGATGTGTGTGTGTGTGTGTATACATGTATGTGTGTATGCATATATAAATATAATTTTGTATACCTATATATATGTATATATATAGGTATACATACATATGTATGCTTATGTGTGTGTGTAAATTCTGGTGTGTGTTTCTTTATAAGTGTTTGTATGTATAAATATTTGTGCGTGTGTATACACCTAACGATATATGCGTATATACTGTCTATTGTCTAAATGCAAGTTTGTATACAAGCGCACGCGCGTTTATGTGCGTTATTAGTTTCAAATCTGCCCAAATCTAGCAGTCCTGTAATCAAAGACTTTTTAACAGTGACCACCCCTACGTTTTTCGTCCCTATATGATATCCTTCAATGATTAAGGCAACGGGGGTCTTTATTTTGAGAGAGATTTGACAAGAATTTCTAGCAAGTTGATCGACCACATATCGGCTTCCTTGTATGTGCGCGGGCGCGCATGTTTATAAACGTTTCAGTGTAATTCATTCCTTCCTCTTCTCTCTCTCTCTCTCTTGTATCTAGGGAGGTTCATTATGACGCACAGAAACGAAACTCTCAGTCATTGAGTCACACTGTAAGCTTCTGCTGGTCATTAAGAATAAAGAAATACCCATCTTTTGAATTCTATTTTCCATTTTGTGTCATCAAACATACATTTATGTAAAGATACGTGCGCATGTGCACGTTATGTATGTGTCTTCTCAGATGTGCTTGTGCGTACGTGTGCATGTAAATGTGCATGTGTGTGTAGTGTATGTGTGTGAGGCAAATTGTTTTGGGCTATTTGTTAGCCAAAACCTGCTTACATCCACGCCTCGTCTTTTCACACATCAGCAACCACCGCCTCCCCCACCATCACTATCACTGCCATCGCCACCTCCGCCACCATCACCTCCACAATTACCACCGCCATCGTCATCATTATTACAACTACCGCCTCCGCCACCACCACCATCATCATCACAACCACCACCGCCACCTCCACTGTCATCTTCACAGCCATTACCACCACCACCACCACCACCATCATCTCCAACACCACTATCATCTTCGCAACCATTACCACCACCACCATCACTACTACTACCACCACCACCGCTGCTGCTACTGCTGGTGCGGTGTAAGATCCCTGCCTGTCACATGTAGCGATTTGAAGAATCTATTAGAATTAATGGTGTGGACAGGTAAGAGACGCATGCTTGTGTGAATGTATTTGTGTGTGTGCATGTCCTCGTTTGTTTTGTTTCTGTTCGGTTCAAGATGTTACGGTAGCAGGTGGGGGTTTATGCTTGCTCACTCACCCTCTATCTATCTGTCTGTCTATCTATCTATCTATCGACCTATCTATCTATCATGTATGTATGTATGTATATATTATATATGTATATATTTATATGCATAGATATGCATATAAATATGTCTCTCCCTTTCTCTCTCTCTCTCTCTCTACACACACACATAGTTGTGTGAATACATACGTATGTTTATACATACACACAATACATGCACGTCTACTTCCACGCACACACACACACACACACATTCACGCTAGCAGTTTACGATCTTCACGTCTTCATATTTCATATTTAAGCTGTTCGTTATTATATCAACGTGGTTTACACTTACAACCTCCACAACTGCTTGAGAATAAAGCATTGTAGTGTGTTTTCAATCTGCATGTATTGTACGTAACATTAGGATACATCTCTCTCTCTCTCTCTCTCTATATATATATATATAAAAATATATATATATATATAAATACATATATACATATATATATATACATATATATATATATATATATATATATATATCGTACATTGAAACGAATGCCCATACAAACCGAATACTCTTTTACGCAGACCACATATTGACGCGCGTGTATATGCGTAAGAGTGTGTATATAATTAATACGTGTGTACATATATATCTATATATATTTCAATTACTGAGTTCATTGGAGTTAATTTCCTTATTTTATAATTTTAAGCTTGTGCAGGGGGAGTTTTTACCTGCTATTTACATGGATAAGTTGATTCGAGCTTTCCAGGTCACGATATGAATTATGAGCCCACACACACACACACACACACACAGACCTATATATAGGCGTGGCTGTCTTGTAAGCAGTTTTCTTCTCAACCACATGTTCTGTAACAGGCACAAGGTCTGAAATTTTGGTCGAGTGGGTAAGTCGATTACATCGACCCCAGTGCTCAACTGGTACTTATTTTCTCGACTCCAAAAGGGTAAAAGGTGAAGTTGACCTCATCAGAATTTGAACTCAGAACGTAAAAAGGGAAGAAATCCCGCTAAGCATTTTGCTCAGCGTGCTACGTCCGTGGGTGGACTTGAACCATCAGTCTCTCAGTTAACTACCGAACAATATAACTGATTGCGCTACGAAGAGAACTCTTGTGCATTTATATTAAAGACTATTGGATCGTTGGTATGCTCTTATTCATTGATGTTGATATACGCGGGCGAAATACTTAGCGGTATTTCGTCTGTCTTTACGTTCCGAGTTCAAATTCTGCCGAGGACGACTTTGCCTTTCATCCATTCTGGGTCGATAAATTAAGTACCAGTTGCATACTGGGGTCATTCTAATCGACTAGCCCCCTTCCCCCAAGATGTCTGGCCTTGTGCCTAGAGTAGAAACAATTATTGGCCAGGTTCACTCTCTTGAGATAATTATCCTCGTTGAACACTTTAATAGATTAATCCAGTGATACCAAAATTGAGTGGTACTGTCCGTCTGAGAGCGGGGAAAAGATCCAAGGGCACTGAAGAAAACTGGGGGCGATAACGGGGTGGCTAGAAGGGGGTGATGGATATAAAAACAAGATAATGAGTTAATTAGGTTTAGTAAAATACAGATTGAATTTGAATTTGATGCAGAAAGTGGTCAATATTTGTGGTGGTGAGTGGGTTGAGGATGAGGTGCTAGGAATGTGGCCTGGGCACCAAGGGGGCGACAGCCTGAAAAAGTTTGGGAATTACTGGGTTGATCCATTCTGTAAACTTGATTCACGTTTAAGCTTTCGACAAATATCGGTTTATCGTTATTCGAACGCTTGCTTTTTCTCGAGCTACATTGCTTCACGTTAGATATAATCTAATGTGAGTGTTTTCAACCATCTAAAAGATCGCTTCGCCTCTTCTCTTATTGACTTCATGAGAAATTAAGCCAAATTAAAGTTTCGTTGGTCCTTTCGTGTTTGTCGATTTTTGAAGATGACAATGGTCATCCAACATGAATGTTGCGTTATGACTGGAAGAGTACGATCGCGAATACAAGCGGCCGAAATGGGGTTCCTCTAAAGCAATGGTTCCCAAAGTGGGCAGTACTGCTCCTTTCGGAACGGTGGAAATAAATATCCAGGGGGTGTTGAAGAAAAGTGGGATGATAATGGCGTGGCCAAAATGGGGTGAAAATGTGAAAAAGAATATTAATAGGTCAATTAGGTTTAAGTTTTATTTGTGAAATAGTTGTTTTGAATTTGCTGCAGAAAGTGGTTTATATTTGTGGTGGGGAGGGTTGGAGAGGATGCTAGGAATGTGGTCTGGGTGCCAAGGGGGCGGCAGCCTGAAAAAAGTTTGGGAACTACTAAAGGATCTCTGGAGTAAGGTTACTCGACAGGGAGCGTAACTCGGAGCTCAGGAAGTCTTTCC
>NC_068985.1:95753886-95757861 GCF_001194135.2 Octopus bimaculoides | reverse complement strand
GGTGGTGAACCCTGCTGTACTCTTTCACCACCACAACTTTCTCTCACTCTTTCTTCCTGTTTCTGTTGTGCCTGTAATTCAAAGGGTCAGCCTTGTCACACTGTGTCACGCTGAATATCCTCGAGAACTATGTTAAGGGTACACGTGTCTGTGGAGTGCTCAGCCACTTGCACGTTAATTTCACGAGCAGGCTGTTCCGTTGATCGGATCAACTGGAACCCTCGACGTCGTAGTGAAGATCGTGCGGGTGTTACGGAAAAGGCCGATCTTTAGTAAAGAGGGCCGAAGACACTTTTTACGGAAAAGACCGATATTTTGGATTCGTACCGTAAGATCGCCTAGGTTCTTTCTTTATAAGCAAAGGTCGATCAGTTGAAGTTTTCTGTTTAATAACGCTCCGCAGTGCTTTTATTGGTTTGTGCTGATCAGTTTTCCTTTGAATGTTTCAGCAAATTAGATAAAGCTTTAAGAAATACATTTACAATTACAAAATTGACATTTCGTTCACAGTAATTATCTTTTGCAACTTAATCTGCTGCTGGGATTAGCTGATGTAGCAGTACATCTACAGGATTGCGGAAACCTGTTATAAACTGCAGTTGGTTATTGTGAATTCCTTCCTAGATATTCTTTACAAAGATTTTCTCTTTTCTCCAAATAACGTTTTATAGTGATTGATTGTCCTTCATAGCGTTAATAACCCTTTGCCTGTTCTGTGGATCACGTGATACACAAGACATATTTCTCCGGCGTCTATGCATCATAAATGATATCCATTACCAATTTTTTTCAACCACCAGAGTAATTCGGGACTGATGAAAGGAAGGCTTTATTTTACTTAAGATGTTGGCAGGGCCAGCCCTAGGGTTGCTGGCGCCCCGGGAAAGCTGAACATCGGCGTGTACAAACTGACGGTTGTGGAAATTTCTCTGTCTTTGTTACGCCCTCCTTGGCGCCCTCTAGCACATGACGTCCCGGTACCTCGAGCCGGCCCTGGATGTAGGGTTGTGAGATGATACAATCGTTAGCATGCCGGGCAAAAAGCTTAGCGGCATTTCGTCCGTCTTTACGTTCTGAATTAAAATTCCACCGAGGTCGACTTTGCCTTTCATCCTTTCGGAGGTCAATAAAATTAGTATCAGCCGAGCACTGGTGCGAAAATGTAAAACCAACATTACTCAGAACGTATGAAACAAGGGCGAATTAAAAATCTGAAAACAAACATGGACGTTTAAGACATTTAGGAGAAATTTAAGAAAATCTTCTGGAGGGGCAAACTCGATCGATATATGCGAGAAATTTGTTCATATGCTTAGCTAGATTGCATTAAAACTTTCTCTTTTAGTTTGACAATACCGTTCTTTGATATTTGAATGTGGTTCGGATGCGTAATAAATAACGTAATGTTCGCCATTGAAGTCATGTATCAATATGGCGTCCAATCCGACAGGACAAGCCTTACACATAAGATAAAGCTTTGTGTTAAGTAGTGATAATATTGTGCGTGATGTTTTGCAATAGTTTAACTCCCCAAATTTTCCTTCTTGTTTACTATACGAATGAAATCTCTCCAGTTTTATTTTGTGCCAGTTTTCGTTTTATATGTCTTAAACACTAAATGTATTATGAAACAGCCTAAAAAACTTGAGTAATCCTCGAAACCTAATTTTTAGAGTTGTTGGACGTTCAAAAGGAAACAGCACGAATCTTATTCTCCATCGGTTTATCTCCCTGATTTGAAACAATGAAACACATTGAAACCCAAATATTCTGTCGTGCACTTTCAATATGTTTTGTGTGATTTAATGTGAAACTTTTCTGTTGCGTAATATTAAGTAAATATTGTCTTGAGTCCCAAAGGACTCATAGGGCCGGTTACTCGTTTTCCGTGGTGTACATATAAGTGACCGAGATCACAACATTCCCCCTGCTGAACGGGATGCCTTTCCGTTGCAAGGTTTCTCATTTACAGCGGAGTGGGCTGGACCAGTGAGAAATTAAGTGCTTTGCTCAAGGACACAAAGCACCACCCGGTCTGGGAATCGAAACCACGATCTTGCGATCGTGAGTGTAACACCCAGATCACTAACCACAAGCCTGTAATATTGGTCTCAAATTTTGTCACAAGGCCAGCATTTTCAGGGGAGAGAGGTGAGTCAATTACATCGACCCCAGTGTTCAACTGGTACTTAATTTACCGACCCCGAAAAGATGAAAGGCAAAGTCGACCTCGGCGGAATTTGAACTCAGAACGTAAAGACGCGCCTGTAATATTGTTAAGCATAAATGCGGTGAACTGGCAGAAACGTTAGCACGCCGGACGAAATGCTTAGCGGTATTTCGTCTGCCGCTACGTTCTGAGTTCAATTTCCGCCGAGGTCGACTTTGCCTTTCATCCTTTCAGGGTCGATAAATTAAGTACCAGTTGCATACTGGGGTCGATCTAATCGACTGGCTCTTTCTCCAAAAATTTCGGGCCTTGTGCTTAGAATAGGAAAGAATATTGTTAAGCATAGATTTAATGGCGTACCAGAATATTTCTCTTTCTTTCTTTCTTTCTTTCTTTACATCGACAAAAATGGTTTCTGATTTAAGCTCAAGGCCAGCAATTTCGAGAGGAAGGAGTTAGATGATTCCATTGATCTAAAGGATCGATGGAATTACTTGACCTAAAAAGATGAAAGGCAAGTTGACCACGGCAGGATCGAAACCCAGAACGTAAAAGAGCGAGAAGGAATTCCGCAAAGCACATCTTCCAATTCTCATAGCTCGCCATCTTTTACTTGTCATCGACCAGAGTATCACCTGCTAAATTACGTTAAGTTCAGATATGAATAGACTGCTAATGATTTCCTGAAAATCTTCAAATAATGAGGAGATACCTAGAACCAAAATGCTTATACAGATATGATTGTACCATGTAATCAGCAATTGTCGTTATATGGATGAACCTGATTCTGTATGTGTGTATACCTGTATACATGTATGTATACACAAAAGACACAAAATAGACAGACACGCACAAGTGTCTTGCTTAATTCGTGCCAAAGATGTCTCCCCCGCTGACTCCGTCACAACCGCAACAAACGGAATTTAAAGTTTATCGACCTCAAGCGAGCTAGTATCAAAAGAGTGACTCGGTTTCGAAAACTCGTACGAGCCGTTCAAATTCTCCTGTACCTGATCAACAGTAGATATTTGATATTGTCTCCTCTTGAGATATGCATTTGATCTGCCTCGGGTTATTATCATAAAAGTGATAATGATTCAAAGCCGTTCCAGACATGACCATACCGCCATACCGTGTTTTCTTAGAGGATAGTGTATCCCAATCAACATTGTCTCATGTAACCTTTTTTTTTTTTAAAGACGGTCTTTTATTATAATTCGTTTCACGTGTAGAATACCTTAAAAAGATATCAGCTCGGCATTGGCTCCGCAGAACTGTCAAGACATCAGTCAAAATGACTATTGTATTTAGTATCCCTTTTTATTTATTTATTTATTTATTTATTTATTTAACTAGACATAAGTTTCATAAACTACAAAATATAAATATCCACACTACCTGTTATAACTCTTTATCTTGATTAGCCTAAACTTATTTCTGCAAATGTGCTAAGCATTGATGTTGATCATAGTGTGAGCGAGGTAAGCGTATAAGCAAAGTAAATGTAATAAAAGTAGGTGGGGGGGGGGTCAGTGGGACTGCAGTTGGGCGGCCCTTAAAAGAATAGACCCTCCCCTCCTTAGGACATTCACTGGGATTAGGGGTGAAGCTGGTTTGGGTTTCGTTGTTCTTGCACCAACGGTCTTGGAGGTGTTAACGAACATAAAAACGTAACGGACAGAGAAACATCACTCAAATTTATAATAGACTTTCCCAGAGACCCTCTGGGACTGGCAAGATCGATGCTATTAAGGCCATAGCGTTCTGGGAAGAAAAGACTAAGGGTAAACACAGCAGAGAGAGAG
>NC_068985.1:95752303-95753803 GCF_001194135.2 Octopus bimaculoides | reverse complement strand
GAAAGCTGCATTGCCTGGAACACCGTGAAATAAAGTGTTTTGTTCAAGAAAACAACGCACCACTCGGCCCGGGAATCGAAAACACATCCTTACGATCGTGAGTTCTACACCCTAACCACAAGGTCACACACATATAAACTGCATATAGCTTAATAGAGCAGAAAAGAGTGAGCCAGTAACGTTTGAGTGGAAGTAGCATAGATAAGCAGATCGGAAAAGCAGAAGCCACTGTAGTAACGGTAGACAAGACAGAGAGAGGACATAGTATGTGTGTGGATTGGAGTTGGTGAGCATTAGTGAACGAGTTCGTGCCAATCAGCCGAGCGGCCTTTGAATACGATCTGCGATTCTTGTCTGTGTATGTAGCAGCATCACCCTCCCGGTTGTAGGGGAAGTATGCTATTGTGGGCTTCACTGGAAAATTTGTAGAGAGTTAGTAAATAGTTGTTTGAAGATCGATGTATTTTGAAGATCGATGTATGCGAGAAACTGGTTCGTATGCTTAGCTAGATTGCATTAAAACCTTCTCTTTTAGTTTGACAATATCGTTCTTTGATATTTGAATGTCGTTCGGATGCGTATTTTCTGGCTCTGAAGACGAAGGCCAGTCTGTGTGTGTATATGTTTGTGTGTCTGTGTTTGTCCCCCCAACATCGATTGACAACCGATGCTGTTGTGTTTACGTCTCCGTACCTTAGCGGTTCGGCAAAAGAGACCGCTAAAATAAGTACTAGGCTTACAAAGAATAAGTCCTGGGGTCGATTTGCTCGACTTAAGGCGGTGCTCCAGCATGACCGCTGTCAAATGACTGAAACAAGTTAAAGAAACGAATAAAAGAAAAGATAAATAGATAGATAGATAGATAGATAGGTAGATACATACATACATACATACATACATTTAGACTCGCACACGTTCTTGTGTCTACTTGTTTGGCGATGGAGTACAAAGGCGAGCAATTTTGACAGGCGACTCGCGTGCCAAACACGTTTAAAAGTTTTGCTTGTGTTGAGGGCAGCAACGTTGCTTTCACTAAAATTTCTCGAGGGCGAGAGGTTACTGGCGAGTGACACGCAAGAGTAGGTCTCCAACGGATTAGGCGTTACGAAAGCCATATTGGTTGTCATTAAAGCGGCACAAAAATTGAAGGTGATTTTGTAGAATTCATTGTCACTAATACATCTGGTAATGTGTCGTTTCTGCTAAGGTGGTGAGCTGATAGAAACGTTAGCACGCCGGGCGATAATGCCTAGCGGTATTTCGTCTGCCGTTACGTTCTGAGTTCAAATTCCGCCGAGGTCGACTTTGCCTTTCATTCTTTCTGGGTTGATAAATTAAGTACCAGTTACGCACTGGGATCGATGTAATCGACTTTATCCCTTTGTCTGTCCTTGTTTGTCCCCCTCTGTGTTTAGCCCCTTGTGGGCAGTAAAGAAATAAGAAACGTTAGCATGCCGGGCGAAATGCTAAGTGGTATTTCGTCTGTCTTTACGTTCTGAG
>NC_068985.1:95748046-95752293 GCF_001194135.2 Octopus bimaculoides | reverse complement strand
TAATGCCTAGCGGTATTTCGTCTGCCGTTACGTTCTGAGTTCAAATTCCGCCGAGGTCGACTTTGCGTTTCATCCTTTCGATAAATTAGTAGCAGTTGCATACTGGAGTCGATCTAATCGACTGGCTCTCTTCCCTCAAAATTTCAGGCCTTGTGCCTAGAGTAGAAAAGAAAAAAAATGTGCCGTTTCTTCTACGACTGCGATCGTTTCGTTAGTGTGACTTTGGCTGTCACAAGCTGCGACAGTAGTTGTAAATGTCGTCGCTAGCAATCGCTCATGCTACTGCTGCTGTTGTGTTGCGAGAGCAGTTGCTAGTATTGTTGTTGTTCGCGTCACTGCAATTGCTGCTGCTGCTGCTGCTGTTTCTGCTCTTGTCACTGCTACTTTTGTTGTTGTTGTTGTTGTTAAGGCTATTTATTGTCGCTATTGCGACAGCAATTGCTAACGCTGTCGTCATTGTTGTTAATGCAGTTTCTGAAGTTGTTGCGACAGCAGTTGTTTAAATGTCGTTGTTGCTGTGATTGTTCTAACGTTACGATCTGCAGTGGCGGCTGTTGTTATTGTTAGTACGATTTCATTTGCTTGTGTTGCTGTTATTTAACCCCCGGTCAACCTTGTTTGAGTAAACCTATGATCAGAACCATTTCTCTATATACATTTCTTTTTCTATTTATCACTGGGAGATTACATTATTCGGTTGCTAAGTATACCATTTCGTTTTTTATTTGCTTCTATTCTGTTTTGCTTTAACGAGGGTGTAATTTGAGAGAGACTTCGCTGTTATTTCTAGTAGGTCTAGCGATCGTGTACAGCAATGGTTCTCAGCCAGAATTCACATGACCGCTGGAAGTCTCTTTAAAATTTTTTGGAGGTTCACATAAGCAAAACAGTAAATTAGGGGCCCATGGTAAAATTTCGTCTTAGATATAATTATTGCAAGAACACAACTAGATTTCTTTCTCTAACGTTTTATCGTTTAATATGTTTCCAGCCACCGAAACATTGTTCTCTGAAGTGAATGCAATTTCAAACGCACACAAGTGAATGGGTGCAAAACAAAATAGGAATTTTGAAAGAAGTGTCTATAAGACTAGTTTTTAAACATCGAATGGCTATGGGGGGGGGGGGGGGGTCTGTCGGAATAAAACTGTAACCAAAAAAAAGTCGAGAGTCTCCGGTGTAGCGTTTCCCTTCGTTCCTTTTCTTTACTTCTGGCGTAGTTGTTTCAGATTCTCATATCATATGATAGTTATTATTTTCTACTATAGGCGCAAGGCCTGAAATCTTGAAAGGAGGGGCGAATCAATTACAGCGATCCCCAGTACTCGACTGATACTTATTTTATCGAACCCGAAATGAAGAGAGGAAAGCAGACATCGGCAGTTTATAAAACCCGGAAGAAATGCCGATAAGCATTTTGTCCGGCATGTTAACTAGTCTACCAGTTTGCTGCCTTTGTAATTGTTATTGCTATCTTAAAGTTTACCGTGATTTCGTCGTCCTACTCATCTGGGTTCGAATCACACTAGGGTTGACTTACCCCTCTTTTATTTCTCCGGGTTCGATAAACTAAATACTTGTCGTTTCGCTCGAGGTCACCGTTTATTGTGTTATGATCAAAGACGTTCCTTTCGTGGCCATCCCGTCTTTTTTTCACACTGTTTATTAAGGAATTCATTATCCAATGTATTCTTGCACAATATAAGGCGGCAGTGTAATTTTAGGGAGATTTGGTTGCTATTTCTCGTAGGCGAGCGTCAGACCTTTGTTCTTGTTAGTATAGGAAGCGGCAAAAACCACCTCAGATTTACCATTCTTAATAAACGTTTTATCAGCAAATGTATAATCTGCACCGATGTAAGTCACGATGGTAACTAAATAGGAAAACATGGTAAAACGTTAGCAACATGAAGACACCATTATCACCTGTCTAGCTTAGGTAGCGCCAAACTAATGGTCGTGTAAAATATGGGAGATATTTCTGCCTCACTCTGTATTAGTCATCATTAGTAATTTAGTAATTCTTGTACTGATATTAGGATTGACCACCGGAATCAGACCAAAAGCCTTGTAGAATTCAATAAAGCATAACTAGAGACGGTTCAACTTCAAAGAGAGCATATTGGCAGTGTTTAGAATGTTACTCCTTACAGATGCAGGTAAGGAAAATTTGGTTTTCGACGACAAGGTTTCAGATTCAGTCCCACTGTGTGGCTCCTTGGGCAGTGTCTTCTACTATAACCCTGGGCCGACCAGTCTTGTGAGTAGATTTGATGGACGGAAACTGAAAGAGGTCCGTCATATATAGGCCTCTTCTTCTCTATGTTACTAAAACTCAAAATAGCCAAGCTGCACATGTTCTTGTAAAAGTCATGAAGTACAAGTTTAAATCAAGTGTCAGCGAAGAAAATGAGTTTTAATATAACAGCGTTGAATAAGACAGCGAGCTGGCAGAATCGCTAACACGCCGGGCGAAATGCTTAGTCCAAAACGTTGCTTTTTCAGAAAACGTAAAAATAGTTTTTACCATTCCATAGGAAAACCGTTGTACTACACTTCGACAATTTTTGATATCTTGGCATCTGAAGCAGCTGAAGATATGATAATTCGAGCAAAAGAACCGGCTATTGCAAACAAAATTAAATACCGAAAAAGAACGCATTTGGCCAAATGTGGAAATACGACTGTTTAACATAATAGCAACGACATATATATATATATATATATATATATATATATACACACACATACACACACGATAGGCTTCCGTACAGTTTCCGTCTACCAAATTCACTCACGTGGTATTGGTCGACCTGGGATATGGTAGAAGTTTTGGTAATTTTTCAGATTAACACCCGCACGAATTTCACTAGGGGGTTAGGGTTAGGATTAGGTAATCGTGCGGGTGTTAATCTGAAAAAATTACCGAAGTTTTACCCAAGGTGCTGCGCAATGGACCTGAACCCAAAACCACGTGGTTGGGGAAGCGAGTTTCTTAACCACACAGCCATGCCTGCGCCGATGAGAAAGATTCTTTTGAGCTTTGCTTTGTATCATCAAAATGGTTGACACAATACTGGTTTCTGATTAAATTCGGTGACAAACGCTGAACTACAAAAACCTCACCTATGAGGGTGGGGGGGGAGGGTCACCACACACACACACACACACTTATAACAATACCATAGATTTCTCTCTCCTGAATATGGTCGTAATTTTGTATATCACCACCGTGTTTAATTTGTGTGAATCTGTGTGTGTGTGTTTCTGTATGTTCTCCACACGTACGTCTAAACAGATGCGCTGTATATGTGTATGTATACACACACATACATGTTTATGCGCATTATTACATACACGATGCGTCCGTTTTCACGTTCTGAGTTCAAATTCCGCCGTGACCGACTTAGCCTTTCATCTCTTCGGAATCGATAAAATAAGTACTAGTTGAATCCCTTCCTTCGAACTTGGGCTAAAATTTGAAACCGTTATTACATATATTATGGCTGTCCACTTGTGTCCAAGCAAGACCATCAGACTATTATAAGACTCATCGTACTTGACAAAAGTTCTCTTAGCCTGCTTTAGGTACCTTACATATGTTTTGATAGACTTTACAATGAATCCTTTTCAATTTTTGTTGAAAAAATGAATGTGATAATTTCCGGAAAAATAATGAATATAATTTTCGCCGTCAGCGAACAAAATCACGTCAGTGTAGAAAATTTGAAAAAAAATTTTATGAAAATTAAAAAAAAAATTTACGCAAATTTGAAAAAGTTTTATTGATTGGAAAGATTTAAAAAGATCTTTACAGTCAAAGATGTATACACGTTTCCACCTCAATATATTTCAATGTGTGTAGTATTGCAAGCTTTTCCGACATCAGCTGCATGTTACGCAATCGTTATGAACATACTGTAGACAACTTTTTGCTTGACAGACACATGCAGCAAAATAATATATATATATACATATATAGAATAATAATAAATGGAGCAAAACGCATAAAATCAATAAGTTCCTTATTATATGCGTTTTGCTCCATTTATTATTATTCTTTATATCAACTCAAAATACATCACTTTAACATGGAATTTCTACCCATTAACCGGGTATAATATCCCAGTTTTTCTGTGATTTTTGCTACCCTGGTAACTATTAACATATTTGCATTATCGAAGTTTTTCAACCAAGATAATATTAAATATATACATAAATTAATATATATATATATATATATATAT
>NC_068985.1:95737333-95747770 GCF_001194135.2 Octopus bimaculoides | reverse complement strand
AAAGCATGGCAATCATCTTAAACGTAAGACATTATGACCGATTATATATATATATATATATATATATATATATGTGTGTGTATGTATGTATATATCATTCGTTATCGTCAGCATTAACTCGTATCCGAGTAGTAGATCTGTCGGCAATGATTGAGTTCTTCATTTTCATGCGTACGAAGGGTGCCAGTATCTCAGGTAGCTGTTCAGGTATCATTCGATACGCAATACAAAATTCAGTACATACATACATACATACATACATATATGTAATTCATTTTATACAACTATACATACTAACAGATACGTAATATAGACAAGTACCCCTATTTATCGATACCTCAGTGTGTACATGTCTGTCTGTGTGTGTGACTGCTATTAATAATTCACTTTATCCGGTGTTGCATACGATGGTGGTTATAAGAGTGGTGGTGTTTGCGATTATAATTGTGATGGTGATTATTATAACGATAATGAAGATAATAATGATGATGTTGGTATTGCTGCTACTGATGGTTGCGATCGTGATGGCATTGGTGATGGTGCTGGTTTCTATATTCGTAGTCGAAAAATTCTTTATTCGTCTTACATTCAGTTTTTATATATTATCTACTTTTCACGTGTGATATCGGCATATCTACGCACTAATACTGATACGGACACACACATGCACAAATACAAGCACACATACACAGTTGTATACACACATGTATATATATATGAGTGTATATACATATATGCGAATATATCTGTGTATATATGTGTGTGTGTGAGTGTGTGTATATGAGTGAGTGTATAGTTTTATTTGGGTCGAGTCAGTCAATCTTTTGCTATTCCGAGTTTTACCTGCAGGTGTGCAGGGTCTCCAAGCAAGATGCTAATGTAAGTATTTCTGTATAAGTAACCGAAATTTTGCCAGCCCTTTTTCTCTCACAAACTTATCAGAGATCTCTATGTTGCATTACCTTGTTATTTGTTTTGCTGTGGTTGGTTATCTTGCAGTATTATCGAGGTGGAATGTCGTATTATTAGCGGCTCGCGTCAAGGTGGTACGCATCCGCTGCTGCTCTTTCTATCACTTGCTTTGCTCCTCGTCGCATTTGTATCTCGCGAGGCGATGTCGAATATTTTTTTGGGTTTTTCAGTGTACGTAGCACCTCCAAATTGTGGTTTAACGAATTGATGGTTACTACTCTGCGTTGTAGTATTGCAGATACCTGGTCTGGTCCGTTAAAAAGAAACGCGTTTCAGATACCTTTTAAAAGTCTTAGAGAAAATTGGATACATATCATGAGTATTCGGCCAGAAAGTATACTGTTTCAGAACTTTAAATTTCAAATTGTTACTCTTATAGGTTTCTGATTGAAGATTTTGACGGGGTTACTAGTGGGATCTGAGCGTACTACAGATTCCTCGTGTTCTCTTTCCTTTTGAATAACAAAAACTTCAGAATTAGATTTTCTAGAAGCTTCCACACGCATATATGATAGTGTTTCATCCCCACGGTCCTTCTAAAGAGTAGAGATATATTGTGCAAATGCATTTCCAGTAGTTAAGGTCGCCGGTTTTCACTTATGGTGGATTGGAAGAATCGTTAGAGTATGGAACAAAATGTCTTGCAGTATTCCTTCTGGTTCTTTGCGTTCTTAGTTCAAGTTCTGCTAATGTTAACGTTGCCTTTTATCCTTTCGGGGTCGACATGGTATCGACTAACTCTTCCCCCCCCCACTAAAAAAAAATGCCTGGGCTTGTGTCTACATTAGAAAATACTATTAAATGCAGCGCGCGTGTAGAATCGTTATAGCGTTGGGAAAATGTCTAATAGAATTTCTTTCGACTCTTTACGTTCTCAATTCAAATGGCGAAGAGATCAGCTTTGCTTTTGTCTTTCAGGGTCGATAAAATAAATACTAATTGGGCAATGATGTTAATTAACTTCTTTTTTCTAATATTCCTGGCCAAATGCCAAAATTGAAACCGTCATTATTTTTAGAGCGAGGTGAAAGCTTACCTGCAATCTTTCTACTTGGTATGTAAAACTGGGCTGCCAGGAGACCGAAGATGTGATTAGAACTTCAGCCTACTCAAAATAAGGAATTCCCAATTTCAGTAACCCTGTCCAGTCTCTCATAGTAAATGGTTCAGCACTCACTCATTGAGATTTCAGGAAGTTATGAATTTGTGAATATCTTTTGGGAAACATGCAAAAGCAGACATTGCTGGTTCAGTTCATGAACAGACGCTGAATATTGAATCCCCTGTTTTAGGACATGGTAGAATATGTCGTTAGGGGATTCTCTTTGCATAAGAGGGAGCTAAGGATCTTGAGACCTTAAATGACGTTATTATATTTCGTCTAGTCGTATATAGGTGTCCAAGTCTTGTTTAAGCAAATAGATACAATTTGACATGACTTCTATCACTTTAATGTTCTTTGCATAGCTACTAAGCGTAATCAATTGTCTATTTTTGCATGCATTGTGGAACTCTAGTTATAATCACATCTCGAATAGGGCTCTGTCGGCCGCCACTCAGTTTAATTCAGATTTTGACGGAATCCTCAATCTTACTATTATTCTAACAACAGTTGATGCAGCGCTGCAGAGAAGGAACTGTATGAGATAACCTATTCAATAACATAAAGCGTACAATAAAGAAACAGGAAAAGTTTGAGAGAGGGACACAGACGTACCGATACATATACACGGACGGATAGAGCGACATGTACGTTCTCTTGTACGGGGACACATAAGCGTAATAATATTTACAGGCGACAAGCCCTCACACATGATCAAACGTATAAATACACGTTCACACAATTAATCCTACATATCCGTTGTACAATGTAAGTCCTATGTGCACTACCATTAACGAAAGTAAACTTATTTTCTGTCACTGCGATTCAACCATACTTTCATACATTCAACAAATCACATCAGCTATATTTATAATATATATATATATATATATATGTACACTCACACACAGTGTTTCTTTGTTAGACAGTGATACAATAATAGTATACACAGACACGTGGTGTATAAATAGAACGTAGAAACTTCGCCCGTTTCCATTTTACTTTCGTTGGTATCCATTTCCTCAATCATCGGATTATTAAGTCACTGACGAATAATGTTAGGTGGTTGAGTATCCATACAGTTGCAGGGGCGTGTGGTGGTGGTTGTTGTAGTGGGTGTGCTGCCATACCCACTGTCACCAAATTTCAAGCAGGGATATACAAAAAATTATCTGTTAAGATTTGTGATTAAATTAATGAGCAAGATTGATATTTCTAATGAATTTGCCATTTTCGATGGGTGTGCAGCGCACGCTCGGAATATACACCCCTGCCATACACATTGGTACATTTAACGCAAAAGGGTACACACACACTCTCTCTCTCTCTCTCTCACACACACACACACAGATACACCCTCTCTCTCTCAATCTTTCTCTGACCGTATCTCTCCCTTTCTCTGTGTACTTGTCTGTCTCTCCCTCTCTATATGTGTCAGGCGCGGTCCCAGGAATTTTTCGAAGAGAGGGCACAAGGTCAGAAGGGAATACAATTCCAGGAGAAAAGGGCGTAATAACATCATTTAGAAGGGCGCACTTCTTTTCTTGAGATGGGGGGGGGCATGTGCACTTCAGCCTCCCCTCCCCATCCCTTGAGACTGCCCCAGTGCGTGTGTATACACATATGTACCACACGCCGTTCAGTGTGAATTATAAGACTACTCAATACCAGACATTAACGATGCTGGCTACTATTTGCTGCAGATCGAGCAACCACAACACATGTATTCACCAGCATTGCTGGGAATGGGGGTGGGGCGGTACTTTTAGGTCTGCTGTAGGCAATATGTTTTTTTGTGGGATCCAGGGGCAGCAAACGGAAGGGCCGCCCCGGGCGGCACATACTCTTGCTACGCTAGTGCATGGTTTGGTTTCTAATTTTGGCACAAGGCCAGCAATTTCATAGGGGGGGGGGGTGAGGAAGTAAGTTGGTTATATCGAGACTCCAGTGTTCAACTGGTACTTATTTTATCGACCCCCGAAAGGATGAATAGCAAAATCGACCTCGGCGGAATTTGAACTCAGGATGTAAATTGCCCGGCACGTTAATGATTCTGCCAGCTCGTCGCCTTGATTAAAGTACAATAATCCCTCGACTATCGCGGGTGTTACGTTCCCTCACCCCCCGCGATAGGTGAAAATCCGCGAAGTAGAAACAGTACTGTACTGCATTTTTAAAATTTTTATTTTTCTAATTTATATGTGGGTGTGTGGTTAGTCGCTTGCTTACGAACCACATCGTTCCGGGTTCAATCCCACTGCGTGGCACCTTGGGCAAGTGTCTTCAACTATAGCCTCGGGCCGACCAAAGCCTTGTGAGTAGATTTGGTAGACGGAAACTGAAAGAAATCAGGTGATCTTGGTGGCCAAAGGCCTTTCGAAATAATGTTCACCGAAACATTAACTGCGGAAGGACTTTTTGAACACCCTGTAATTCTTAGCGAATCGTACTCGCTCTCGAGTGACGACTGGTTGTTCTCTTAGGTGTGCTAAGTGGTTCCCAAAGTGGGCGGTGGAAAGTTCCAAGGGGGCATTGAAGAAAAGTGGGGTGATAATTGGGGGTAGCGATTCATGTAAAAATTGGGGTGATAATGGGGTAGCGATTCATGTGAAAACAACAAAATAATGGGTTCATTAGGTTAAGTTTCATTTGTGAAATACAGTTGCTTTGAATTTGCTTCAGAAAGAGGTCTATGCTTGTGATAGTTAGTTGGGGTGGGGGCCCCTGGAATGTGGTCGGGTGTCGAGGGGCGGCAGCCGGAAAGGAGTTTGGGAACCACTGTGCTAATGTTGTTGGCACTCCGTCGCTTACGACGACGAGGGTTCCTGTTGATCCGATCAACGAAACAGCCTGCTCGTGAAATTAACGTGCAAGTGGCTGAGCACTCCCCAGACACGTGTACCCTTAACAGCGTGACACAGAATGCGACAAAGTTGGCCCTTTTTGAAATACAGGTACAACAGAAACAGGAAGAAAGAGTGAGAGAAAGTTGGGCGAAAGAGTATAGGAGGCTTCGCCACCCCATCTGCATTGACCATAAGAAGGACGACACTGCGGTGATTTTTGAATTGGAGACGGAAAAAAAGCAGAAAATGCTTCGTCATATAACGCCGATTTGTGAGACCAAGCTACAACTCTTCAAGGAATCGTAAAATATACCAGTAGTTACATCTGCATCCGGATTTAGGGGTATTTTCTTCTTTCTCTTCTATCACATTTCTTGTATATTCTACACTACATTATCCAGCCAATTCTTCCTTTAAAAATCAGTAAAACGATTTGACTGCTATTTCTGCAGGTCAAGTGACCCAACCTATTGCCCTACTCCTGGACACGTTGTTAATGAGAAGTCGTATATTCAAAGCGTTTCTGCCATTCTTCTCATTTGGGTTTTTCTTTCTTTTTTTCTCAAGACATAATGTATTTACGATTGCATTATTCAGTGTCTTTTTTTTTTTAAGACAGTGGTTACTGGTGGTGGCTGTGATAATTTTCTGCTAATTCTAGCAGGACGAGTAACTACATTTCGTTGTTGTTTAACCCTCAGTCAGAATTGATTGAATACACCTTCGAATTAAATGCATTTCAGACTTGACCACTCTCTCCTTTTCTGTATGCGTGTGTAGTGTGTGTTTGAATGTGAGAGAGTGTATGTGTGTGTGCGTGAGAGAGAGAGAGAGAGAGAGAGAGAGAGAGAGAGAGAGAGAGAGAGAGAGAGAGAGAGAGACAGACAGAGAGAGACGGATAGAGAAAGTATGAGTGTGTGTGTGTATGTGTGTGTGATATTACATTGTCTATATCGTCTATTTTTAAGACGGTAGGGTCTTCTTTGATGGCGATTTGGCTGTTATTTCTAGCACGTCGCAAGATCATGCAGAGCAGTCATGAACAAACTGTGACCCGCGAGACTTTCTGAATGGCACGCCAACAAAAAATTACCCTGAATATATTTTTAGTTGTGTGCCCTCTATTCTGATGATTAATCATGTCTCATGCGGCCCTTTTTCGGAAACGAATGCCCTTGTTTGATGTTTAAGGCTCCCTTGTTAACAACGACTTGCAAGAGTTCAAATTGAACGTCAACCCACTGGACCAGTTTAGGCGGGCTTAAAAAGGATCCGGTTCATATTGTCGGTCCTTCCTGTATCTCATCTCATACCCCAGCACAATCTTTTATTCTGTAACTGATAAATACAACGATATTTTCTCGTGTGTGTAAAACATTATATTATGCTCCGTTATCAATGTAGTTTAGTTATCATTCATATATATGCGATTGTATTACAGCAATACTACATGTTCGTTCGTTCTGTTAGCGATGATATTACAGTAGTTCCACCTGCATGTGCGTGTGTGTAGAACGATATCATATGCTCTGTTATCTCATACAGTTATTCCCGATATACGTGAAATATTATAACATCACATGCTGTTATTGAATTGAGAGAAGTTTCTCGAACCAACGAAGTGTGTGTGTGTGTGTGGGAACTGTTATATGCTCATTTTATCTGCTAGAAATAGCAACCAAATTTCCATCATGGCAGACCTGATTAAAAGCTCTCCAGCTATGACAAGTACCGTCTCTCTTTCCTTCCCAGTTTTTGTCTCTGTCTCTCTTTTCGAATTCAATATAAGTAATACTACGTTATCAAACGTGTACTTTCTATTCTTAAGACAACAGATCGTAATAAGGAGGAAATTTGGCTACTATATCCAGTAGGTTGAGCTACCGCATAGAGGTTTCTCTATTGGTTCAGAGAAGAAAAAGAGAGAGGGAGAGATGGAGAAGGGAGAGAAAGATGTTTATTTAAGAAGTGTGGATATCTCGAACTCAGTTCTAGTAGACACGACATTTTTTAAATCTTTTAGTCAAGACAGAAGACAGTAACATACCCAGAATCTCTTTACACGGCCTCAAACTAGATGGATGGGGTGGGGATAGTTATTCATTAACCAGAGATGGGCCAAATACTTACAATAGAGTAGTAGACTCCCATAAGTACCCAAGGTGCAAGGTAGTTGGATTGAATCTATCACCCACGTAGACCACAGTCTGATTTGAACCCGGAACATAAAATATCGGCGAAGGTAAAGAATACGCACACCCGGTGTTTAGGGTTAGGGTTTAGAATTAGGGTTTAGGGTTAGGGTTTTGTTACGCCGAAAACGGGTGGTGTCCGTATTCTTTACCTCCGCCGGGTTAGGGTTTAGGGTTAGGGTTTAGGTTAGGGCTTAGGGTTAGAATTATGGTTACGCCGAAAACGGGTGGTGTGCGTATTCTTTACCTCCACCGGGTAAGGGTTTAGGGTTAGAGTTAAGGTTACGCCAAAAACGGGTGGCGTGCGTATTCTTTACCTCCGCTTAAAGTACCAGAACAAATACTATTAAGCCATTTGGTCTGACGTTCTTACAGTTCTATTAATCCACTATTCTTGATTCACAAAGAACTTTATCCAAAGCTTCAGCAGCTCTGCAATTTAGTGCTGTTTAATCCTTTAGCATTCAAGATTATTCCGTCAACTTTAATACTTATTCATATTGTTTTAAATCAAGAAATTAAACTATCTTGTAGCTTTGAGGTTTAAATGATGTGATTGTTTATTTTTAGAATGACGTAGGATAGGTGTAAGAGGCCAGATCTCGACATTTTGAACAAAACTGGGAGAATATTTGGGTTGGATGCCCTAGCGTAGGTGGGGGGTGTTGTTGGTAGGGCGGTCCGAACCGGGCGGCAGTTTTTAAGAGGCGGCACTTTTGGGCCTGCTGTAGGCAATATGTGTTTTTTGTGGGGGTCTGGGGGGCGGCAGACGGAAGGGCCGACCCGAGTGGCACACACTCTAGCTACGCTAGTGGTTGGATGTAGCTAGTTTAAATGCTAAAAGGTTAAGAGACATACAGCCTGGCTGTGTTTGTAGACAGTTGGAAAGAATACTTTTAACAAAAGAAAAAAAAGATTAAATGATAGCGTTATAGTTGTGGGTGGGCCCCCTTGTAGTTGTGAGTGGGACCCCTTAGTCTCCTGGCAACCAATATTTTCAGACCCAGTCTGTCATTATGTATGTATATGTGATTTTGTTCCTATTGCATACCGTACTGATATATATGTATGTGAGTGGGTGACTGTGTTTATGTGTGATTTCATAACGCACCTAAGCTCTGTGTGTGCGCATGCATGCATGTGCATGTAAAACTGTGTGTGTGTATTGTCTCATGCTGATATGTGCATGAATGGTTGTATGTGTGTGTGTATATGTGTATATGTGTCTGTATGTATCTGACAATAAGTATATGTGCTTATATGTAAAAGAGAGAAGTCATTCATATTCTAACACGCTCCTAAGAAGCGTGTTCGAATATGAACGAAGAAGCATAACTTCTCTCTCCTTTACTATTTTAAAATATTGTAAACCTTGAATTACGAATTGATCTGGATAAATGAAGGTAAATATATCTTAACCCTTTCGTTACTGTTTTTGTTTCGAGATGCTCTGTGTTTCTTTCAATTACTTTAAATATAACGAAGAATTTAGTAAAATAACTTAGTTATCATTAAACTAGTGTTAGGAACATAAATTGTGACTAAGGTAAGGTTTGGTGGAAGATTTTAATTCAAAACTTATGAAAACAAGACATTTGTATTACAGAGCCAGAGCTGGTTTCAGCTGGGTTGGTAACGAAAAAGTTAAAGTTAAGCATATTTTTCCACAAAATATGGACTATAGAACTGAAGATCATAGTATGTACTTATTTAAATTAAATTAATTTAAAAAATTAACTTATTTAGTTTGTACATTAAACGTGAAACTGGTTTTGTATTAACCACGATGACCTTAAGATAAACTTCATTCATCTTGCTCGCCTTACATCGTGCCTTTGATTTATTTAAAAGCAACGGCCATTCAATATGCATAGAATTAGGTTTCATTAACTGTTTTTCTCTCTATATCTTTATATATATGTGCTTATATGCATGTAAATGTGTATGCATATATGCTTGTGCGTTAAAATTTATGTGTATGTGTGTGTATATGCATTCATACTGTCCCTTACTGACAGATGTGTCTAACTTTTTATGTGTGTCTGTGGTCGTATCTGTGTGTGTGTGTGGTTGTATGTGTAGGTTGATAGGGAAGTGGACTATATGTAAGATGGGGGCGTTGGAAAAAACCCAGGAGGAAAGAAAGGAACTTAGATGTCTGATGATCTGATGCGAGATATTAAGCGGAAGGAAATAAGACATTTAGTCACAAGACAAAATAAGGGGGAGGGGCGGAGTGTAAAAGGGTCAGTGACACAACATCTGGGAAATGAGGGATGTATACAATTGCGGGTGCATGTTTTGTTTATACAAGCACTTTCTCTGTGTGTGTGCATGTGTGTGTGCATGTGTGTGTGCATGTGTGTATGTGTGTGTGTGTGTGTGTGTATACATATATATATTCTTTTACTTGTTTCAGTCATTTGACTGTGGCCATGCTGGAGCACTGCTTTTAGTCGAAGAAATCGACCCCAGGACTTATTCTTTATAAGCCTAGTACTCATTCTATTGATCTCTTTTGCCAAACTAAGTTTCAGGGGCGTAAACACACCAGCATCGGTTGTCAAGCGATGGCGGGGGAACAAACAGACACACACACACACACACACATTAAAATATATATATATATGACATATATATATATACGACGGGCTTCTTTCAGTTTTTGTCTACCAGATCTACTCACAAGGCTTTGGTCGGCCTGAGGCTGTAGTAGAAGACACATGGCAAAGGTGCCATGCAGTGGGGACTGAACTTGGAACAATGTGGTTGGGAAGCAAGCTCCTTACCACACAACCACGATATATGTCCTGTACCCAGATATGCATCTATATATACATATAGATGTAGGTATGTACATACATGTACGTATATATGCATATACTCACATATTATTTGTACTATATATACATATATATGTGCGTGTGTGTGTGTGTATGTATATCTGTATACATATATGTATTTCTTATTTCTTTATTGCCCACAAGGGATTAAACATAGAGGGGACAAACAAGGACAGACAAAGGGATTAAGTCGATTACATCGACCCCAGTGCGTAACTGGTACTTAAAATTTATCGACCCCGAAAGGCAAAGTCGACCTCGGCGGAATTTGAACTCAGAACATAACGGCAGACGAGATACCGCTAAGCATTTCGCCCGGCGTGCTAACGTTTCTGCCAGCTCACCGCCTTATATGTATGTATTTCTATTAATATTTAGCAGAAGCAACAGAAATGACTCAACGGCCAAGAGTTTCAGGCATTGATATACAGCTTTGGTGATGCAAACCAGTAAAATAAAACTCAGAACATGAGTGTAAATAT
>NC_068985.1:95727472-95736815 GCF_001194135.2 Octopus bimaculoides | reverse complement strand
CCCATCAAAAATTTCGGGCCTTGTGCCTAGAGTAGAAAAGAAAATTTTACAACAAAAGCAAGCGGTGAGCTGGCAGAAACGTTGGCACACCGGACTAAATGCTAAGCGCTATTTCATCTGCCGCTATGTTCTGAGTTCAAATTCCGCTGGGGTCGACTTTGCTTTCATCCTTAAATAAGTAGCAGTTACGCACTGGGGTCGATATAATCGACTTAATCCGTTTGTCTGCCCTTGTTTGTCCTTTCTGTGTGTAGCCCCTTGTGGGCAGTAAAGAAATAAGAAATGTCTTGGTGCAGTCCTCTGGCTTACCAGCTCCTGTTGAACTGTCCAACCCATACAAGCATAGAAAATAATCATTGAATGATGTTGATGATGATGGTTTTGATGAAAGTACACCTCATTTGGTTCCAAATATGGTAAATTAAAAACGATATTGGCCTGGATGTTGGAAAGGACTTTGTCTTGTATTGTCTTACCTAGCTGGTTTAGTGTCAGAGATGTGCAGAGTCCTTGCTCTATTTTATTCACCACTATTACAATGGTCCCAGTTATTGCATACCATCTGCTCCCAGTCCCACCTGATACAGTCATCTTTCTCTCTCTCTCTCTCTTTGTCTCATCACCCATACTATGTTTTCCTTTCCCCCACCCTGGGCCTGCACTAACCAC
Organism: Octopus bimaculoides; assembly: GCF_001194135.2. Classification (NCBI taxonomy): domain Eukaryota; kingdom Metazoa; phylum Mollusca; class Cephalopoda; order Octopoda; family Octopodidae; genus Octopus; species Octopus bimaculoides. The sequence goes on along the minus strand of NC_068985.1, from coordinate 95,736,146 downwards.
AATACCCATTTCTTCTTCCTCTCCAGAATGTCAATCCTGTGGAATTTCCTTCCTGCCTATATTTTTCCTGTGGTTGTGTGGAAGATTTTAATTCAGAACTTTTGAAAACATGACATTTGCACAAGAGAGCCAAAGGTGGTTTCAGTTGGGTTGGTATCGAAAGGGTTAAATTAATCATTTGTTAACCCTTTTGTTACCATATTTCTGTTGAGAAGCTCTGTGTTTCTTTCAATTAATTTTAAATATAACAAAGAATTTAGTAAAATAACTTAATTATCATTAAGCTAGTGTTAGGAACATAAATTGTGACTAAGGTTTGGTGGAAGATTTAAATTCAGAACTTTTGAAAACAAGATATTTGTACAACAGAACTAGAGGTGGTTTCAGCCAGGTTGGTATCGACAGGGCTAAATTAATCATTTGTTAACCCTTTCGTTACCGTATTTCTTTTGTGATGCTCCGTGTTTGTTTCAATTAATTTTAAATTTAACAAAGAATTTAGTAAATAACTTTTCTTTTTATCTTTTATTGGTTTCAGTCATTAGAATGTGGCCATGCTGGGGCACTGCCATGAAGAATATTTTCTTTTTTAGTCAAATGAATTGATACCAGTACTTATTTTTTTTTTTCAAGCCTGGTACTTATTCTATCAGTCTATTTTGCCAAACCACTAAGTTACAGAGACGTAAACACACTGGCACCAGTTGTCTAGCGGTGGTGAGGGACAAACACGAAGACATACATACACACATCCATGTATGTGTGTGTGTGTGTGTGTATGTATACACACACACACACACATATATATACACAGACACACGTGTGTGTATATATATATATATATATATATGATAGGCTTCTTTCAGTTTCTGTCTACCAAAACTACTCACAAGGCTTTGGTTGGCCTCAGGCTATAGTAGAAGACAATTCACCCAAGGTTTCATGTGGTGGGACTGAACCTGGAACCATGTGGTTGGGAGGCAAGCTTCTAACCACACATCCACATTTGCACCTCCACACGGCCAGACATTCTTCTGACTTTCAGATATTAGTTGAAATAACTCTACACCAATGCTTTCAACATTCCAGTGCAAGGTCACTCAGTTAAAAACAACAGCACTCAATTGACCTCCTTCTAACTTGACGTAATTGTGACAGAAACTAGACCACAACTGTTGGCTAATTAGCTGGAAGATTGTTGAAATGTAGTCATGCATGGCTACTCGTCAGTCAGTTGAGTGAGTTTCTTATGGATGCAATCTAGGCTGTGTGTGTTTGTTTATGTGGCAGTAGAAATGTCTCAAATGTGACATTTGCAATCCTTTGTAGGTCTGGCTTGAGGCCTTTTAGAATTTCAGCTACGTTTCGGAGCCTAGCTATTGTCTGGCTCTAAAGGGAAATGATCATAATCATCATTATCCTCCTTCTCCTCCTCCTCCTTACTATAATTATCATTGTTGTCATCATCATCACCATCATCATCTCTGCTCAACTTTCTCTGTCATGGTCAATGTGACAATCACACACTACACACCTTCCTTTCAAGTACTGCTGTAAAGAGCCGAGTGAGCTAGAATGTTAAAACTTACTGTACATGGACAGCAGAGCTGAAGGTTAGTCTGTGTTAAGTGGCTTCACACTGCGTGCTTTAGCTTTGTTACTATGGCAGCAACAGTCCGGATACTTATTCATCAGACCATGTTGCAGTTGTGGCAGATACTGGTGTCACACAAATGGCACCTGTGCCGGTGGCATGTAAAATCACCCATTACACTCTTGGAGCGATTGGTATTAGGAAGGGCATCCAGCTGTAGAAAACCATGCCAAACAGACTGGATCCTGGCATAGCCTTCCAGTATGCCAGCCCAGGCAAACTGTTTAACCCAGAGGTTCTCAAACTTTTTTGAAACAACTATCTTGCAATTGTGAAAGCAACATCCTCATCACTTGGCCAAGCACCTTCTTCTTCTAAAAAGAAGGCTAGTCTTATTTGCTGGTTAACACAGCGTGTTAGTAAGGCTTATAGCATCTGAATTCTAATCCCTTCTGCATTGACCATCTGTAATGTTACACACATTTGATCAATCACTACTGTGATAATTGATCACATTCTGATTGTCTGTGTGTCTATCACCTGTTTATGTATGAAGACAAACAAGACAGATGCAGCACACCGGTTAATAAACCCAACAACACCTTGAAATCGAATGCTTGGCTGTTTCCATTTGAAATTACTGTTTATACAATGGTTTAAGTATATTTACAAACTGAGCGTAATTCTTTCGTGTAATCACATATTGACATGTTCTTCAGGTATGGCTCTGTAATCGCTGCAGGCATGGCTGTCTGGTTAAGAAGCTTGGTGCGCAATCACGTAGTTTTGGGTTCAGTTCCACTGCACGGCATCTTGGGCAAGTGTCTTCCACTATGACCCTGGGTCAACTTATTCAACCAATGCTTTGTGAGTGAATTCAGTTCACAGAAACTGTGTAGAATCCCATTATATATATATATATATTTATGCAACCTTTTCAAGCCTAGCCAGGCTCATGGGCCCAGTTTCTCAGTTTCTATGGTGTATGTGTTCCCCACCAGCTTGATGGGACGCTAGTCCATCGCAGCGTTACTCAAGAAACAGGAAGAAAGAATGAGAGAAAGTTGGGGTGAAAGAGTACAACAAGGGTCGCCACCACCCCCTGCCAGAGCCTCGTGGAGCTTTAGGTGTTTTCGCTCAATAAACACACACAACACCCGGTCTGGGAATCGAAACCGTGATCCTCCGACTGCGAGTCTGCTGCCCTAACCACTGGGCCATTGCGCCTCCACATACATATATATATATATATATATATATAAGCAATAATAAATTTCCGAACGAGGTATAAACAGTAGCTGCACGACATCGTGAAGTATATTTGCCACCTAAATGTGACTAACCCTTAAGGGTTGATGCTACTGTAGCTTGTAGCCCCAGGAAGACAACTCCTCCAGCTGGCTATTGACACACTTTCTGTGCCCTATCAGTATTTGCAAAGGGAAGTGATCCTTCCCATCTCCAGTTTGACGTGATACACACAGACCCGAGTTTCTGGGTATTGACTCGTCATCAGCGTGTGATAACTGCCGGCTGGCGATGTGAAGTGGTTCCCAATGCAAATATGCATATACTTTTGCCAGTGACGACTACTGTAAATACTGATAGGGCACAGAAAGTGTGTCAATAGCCAGCTGGAGGAGATGTCTTCCTGGGGCTACAAGCTACAATAGCATCAACCCTTAAGGGTTAGCCACATCTAGGTGGCGTCCGCCACTACATTCCTCCATGGCACAGGTTTAATTTGTGTATACAAATTTAATTTGCAGTCCATGGGAAGAGCTGTTTTAATGATGCGTCAACTGCCTAACTCTTCGAAACGCCGGTGTTAAAACGGGGGTAGCTGATGAAGGAAAATGTTCTCTATGTGGCTTGTGTGTTTTCTGTACTCTGGTTATTATTATTTCTTGTCTACATTTTGTTTGCAATGTCCTGTACCCAGATATACACCTATATATGCAGGTAGACGTAGGTATGCACACACCTGTACGTATATATGCATATACTGATTTATTATTTGTTTTTATATATATATATATATATATTTATACACACACACACACACACACACATACACATACGCGAGGCTGAAAAGTTCCTGGTTTTAAATGTATTGCAAAAGGCCTGGTTGGAGGCTCAACTTTCCAAGTTCTTTTACAGGACTTAAATAAACTGAAGGACGGCTGCAATAAGTGTGTGAATCTGAGAGGGGAATGTGTTGAATAATATCATAATAAACTGATCCTATATATATATATATATATATATATATATATATATATAGGATGTGTTGGACAGTTTGACAAGATCTGATGAGCTGCTGGGCTGCATTTGGCTCTGATCTTGGCTTTGCTATGGTTTCTGCTGTTGGATGCCCTTCCTAATGGCAACCACCTTACAAAGAATGGTGTGTGCTTTTTCTCTCCACACCAGCACGAGTGAGGTTGCCAAGTAAATTGTGAGACAATGAAAAGAAAAGAAAAAGCACTCCCCCCCCCCACCGACTGGGTGGGTGTGTATATTTGAGCAGTGGGTAGGTGGGAGCAGTTTTATGCCAGGTGTTGAAGGTTAATGAATAATAGAGGGACAAGCACAGGTGCCTTACAGCTTGTAGATCAGTGGGGAAAAGGGTGGATGATATATATATATCTACACACATATGTATGTATGTATGTATGTATGTATGTATGTATGTATGTATGTATGTATGTATGTATGTATGTATCTCTCTCTGTCTCTATCTATCTATCTGTCTATTTGTCTATCTCTCTCTCTCTATCTATCTATTTGTCCATCTATCTATCTATCCATCTATCTATCTATCTATCTATTTGTCTATCTCTCTCTCTCTATCTATCTATCTATCTGTCTGTCTGTCCGTCTGTCTGTCCATCTATCTATTTATCTCTATCAACCCATCTGTCTACCCATGTATGTATGTATGTATGTATGTATATGTATGTAGTGTTGGTTTAATAAGTCATGCTCATATCTATATTGCTTTTTGGTGGCCTGAGGACTCTGATAAAGGAATCACCAAGTGTAGTGAATGAAGTATAAACATTGGTGAATGGTAGTAATAGTAATGTAGGCGTATTTTTGATTGTCTATTTTGGTTGGAGTTTCTTTTTGTCTTCTTGCTAAACATTCCTATATTGTCTTCGACGAGAGAGTTTATTATATACACACACACACACACATATATATATATAGTCAAATGTTTTGCGTTTAATTCCACCGTGTGATATCTTGTAAAAATGTTATTTTCTGTCGGTGTAGTTTGAACCAGGTTCCAAGTACTTTAACCAAACCCATAGTCTAGTGCCAAAAGGAACTGTCTTGTCAACAATGACAGGGGCGGACCCAAGAGGTAGGGGGCCTGGGGGGAACGTGCCCCACTCAAGGAAAGAAGTGTGCCCTTCTAAATAATGTTATTACGCCCTTTTCCTCCTGGAATTATATCCCCTTCTGTCCTTGTGCCCTTCTTTCGAAAAATTCCTGGGATCGCGCCTGAATGATGTGGTAAAAAGATTCGAGAGAATTGATGGGCAATTTACATCAAGGCCAGTGCTTGAGTGGTACACATTTGATTGACCTAGGAAGGGTGAAGATCGATCTAAGTTGGATTCGAACTCAGAACGTAAAAAGGCAAAATTAAACTACTGCGAATAATATATTTGATGTATTGGACTACTGTTTCTGCCATTTGCTGATATCTATACTACTACAACTTCTACTCCACCACCAACACCACTACCACTATTACCGCTACTACTACAACCACCAAAACTACTACTACTACTGCTGCTGCTGCAAGTAACGATTTCTAATATTCACACTTGGTCAGAAAATCGTAGGGAGGAATGTAATCGATTTAATCGATCACTGTACTTGAATAGTACAAATTTTATCGATCTCAAAAGGATGAAAGGCAAAGTCAACCTGGGCGAGATTTGAACTCAGAACGTTGCAGCGAAAAATGTTGCATGTCGTTTTATTTACTGTTCTGTCGATCCTCTTAAATGCATCAAATCAACACCAGTCATTTTTCTTTTGACAGACGAAGATGAAACAGTAGGAAAGAATAATAAACAAGAATGGTCATAGGTTAACATTTATTAACAACACAAGCTGAATGAAACTTGTGGTCACTTGATCTGCTAGAAACAACGGCCAAACATTCTTTCACATAAGATATTACTGTATTTAGAGAGAAAGGCATTGTGGTTAATGTAATTCTAGAGGCATTATCTCTGGGGGAAAAAATGGTTACGTCTAAAAATGTCTTCCACTACAGGTTCGCTGGTGCAGGGCTGACCGGGAGCTGAACAAAGAAATCCATGAATAAACAGAGATTCTCTACGTGGTCACATGACATGGTAGAAATAACAGCCAAACAGCTCTCAAATTAGGTATTACTGTATTAAAAGAGAAGGGCAGAGTGGTTAAATTAATTCCAGATGCCTAATGTCTGGGGGAAAAAAATGAAAAGAAAAGAAGTACAGTCACGTCTTAAATGCGTTTGATTACAAGTAGGTTCGCTGGGGTAGGGCTGACCTAGGGCTAAACAAAGAACTGCATAAACAAATGGAGAAGCTTCTCTATGTGGTCGCACCATAGGACCTGTTAGAAATAGATGCTAAATCACATCAAATCACATCACGTGTTAAAAAAACAGAAGGAACACATTGTACAGTGTAGTGGATTGATGTTATACAAGACGATAGTCTGTATCTATTTATATAACATTATTTACATAATACCAGAACGTCATTGATCAACGGTCTTGATCAAGACATCACGCTGCTATAAACATCAACAACGGCGGAACATCTTACTGATTGTGTAATATTCTTTGTAAATTCTTTGGGTTTTTCGCAGAACATATTTCCTTTATAGAAAGGAAAAGGACAATTATGTTAAAGTATGCAGTTTTTTCTTTAAACCTCACCCCTCCTTTAACGTTTTATTTTTTAATTATTTTTGCCCTAAAAAACCGTTTTAAGATTTTTATTTTGAATATCAGATTCAGTATAATTCCTTTCTTTTCTTTTAAATTAGACTTTTGTGATTTTCAATTGCTTTCTATTTAAAAAAAAAAAAACGTATACGTTTACGATATAAATAAAGTATTGTTTTGTGTGAATATAAATATACAGGCACCTCGTCTTACGTCGTTTCTAGTTTTTCTAATTTACGTTGTTTTTCTAATTTACATGGTTTTTATTTTAAAGAAATTAATGGAAAAAAAATAGACTCCAACTTCAGACTCCGATAGACTCCAACTACGGTTTTGAGCGAATATATTTAAAAGCATAAACATTAAAAAGAAAAATCACATGAAAACAATTAGTGGAGTAGAAAATTAAATAAAATACGTGTGAGAATACCTGCAAATCATTTATTAAAACAGATATTAGTTAATAAATGTTTAAAAATGCTTTTTCGTTTTACGTAGTTTTTCGACTTGAGTCACGTGTTTGAAACCAATTTCCGACGTAAGCTGAGGTATTCCTGTGTTTTGAATTGCATTTGGAATGAATGAATGGATGAATACAGTTTGTGTTCATACATTTCTACGACAATGTATGGAACCTATTTTGTTTACTTCTAGTAATTACATTTTCATCCTTACTAAATTGAAACAACGGCATCGTAAATTTTTAGAAAACGCATCGGTTATATATTAATTGCTTTCATTATTTGATTTTTGTTCTTTTGAAAACTAAAACACAGTTAATACATAATACACATAAAGCACTGGATTGAAGGCCATGATAATTTTTGTATGTGTGTCTGTGTCTGTGTATGTGTGCATGCGTGTATATGTATGTATGTATGTATGTATGTATGTATCTATCTATCTATCTATCTAAGTGCTTTCTATTTACCAATAAAAATCTTGAAAAATAAATTTTTACCATTTCTGATTCTTTGACGTTTAAAACGAAAATCTGAAGAATTTTTATTATCTTTTTTTTCAAAGGCATGGCATATAAGTTGGAGGTGGGCTGGAAGTTAAAAAAAAAATCTTTGCTTAAACGAGCAAGTGCATAAAAAATATTGAAAAATATTAAAAAAACAAAAAACATCGAGGATCTTACAAGCATTTTCGGTTTTTCTTCAAGAAAGATTTCGATTGGAAAATCGACAGATTACGTAATTTTTCATCATCATAGCACTATTTTTACGCAGTCGTTCAACCTGCTAGAAATAGCAGTGAACTCTTCCTCACCTCTTAATCTTCTGTCTTGAAGCATGCATATCTATCTATCTATCTATCTATCTATCTATCTATCTATCTAGGACACATCCAATAATGTAGTCCCTGTTATAAAAATAATCAGGACGATCACGGTTGGAACACTTTTGATCATAGGTTTTTTTCGCATCTATCAGGGTTGACCTAGGGCCAAATAACAACAATAGAAGTACCGAAATTCTTAAACTCGCTTTAATTCACTGAAATATCGACCATTACATTTTATATAGTTCTTCCTCTCTTTTCTTCCCCATTCACTTACCTCCTCTCTGTCTCTCGTTCTCTTTCTCTCTCGTTCTCTCTCTCTCTCTCTCTCTCTAGCTACTGATGCTGATGCTGGTGGTGGTGGTGGTGGCGGTAGCGGTGGCTTATACACCAACCACTGCCACCACAATTGTGACACCATTTCTGGCTGGCATTGTTAAAATTCTCTTCTGTTGCTGCGATTCATCTGAGTGATTCACTCATTTCCTCTTTCATCCAATCTCTCTCTCTCTTTCTCTCTCTCCCTCTCCCTCTGTGTATACATATACCTATACCAATATGGATAAGCTATATAAAAATACACACACGCACACACACACACACACACACACACACACACACACATTTACATTAAGTGCGTGCATTTGCGATCAGATTAGTTTGGAATCGAAACTGAATTAACTCCTAATTTAAAAATAACAAAACGTAAAGCACAATTATTGCCGAAATATCAAGTACTTCATTTTGTACTCGTAAACCTTGTTCTTGCAAACAAAATCACAAGAACACACACACACAAACACATACATATGCACATGCACGCGCACACACAC
>NC_068985.1:95726245-95727037 GCF_001194135.2 Octopus bimaculoides | reverse complement strand
GTGTCTTCTACTATAGCCTCGGGCCAACTAAAACCTTCTGAGTAGATTTGGTAAACGGAAACTGAAAGAAACCCGTCATATATATATATATATATATATATATACCACGCAGTGCGACTGAACCCGGAACCATGTGGTTGAGAAGCAAGCTTCTTACCACACAGTCACGCCTGCACTGATAGTCAATAAAATAGAAATAAAATTCTAAAATTCATTCGTTTTGTGTGGCTCAGTTCTAAATGATTTGTGACCTGGTGGTTTGGGCCTGTGATGTGCAGAAGAGTCACTTGCAAGCAACGGTAACTGCTGGTCTCCCATGAAAAAGTCATTTTTAAAAAGACATTTTGTTCAACTCTGCACAGCGTGCAGTAACTTTCTAGACTTCAAAGCACTGTGCAGCTGTCCCAAGGAGGGGCAGTACAGGTGTGACAGTTACTCTCTCTCTTTCTCTCTTTCCATCTGTATGTGTGTACTTCTGTGTGTGCATGCATGCATGCATGTATGTGTTATTTCTTTACTACCCACAAGGAGCTACACACAGAGGGGACAAACAAGGACAGACAAATGGCTTAAGTCGATTATATCGACCCCAGTGCGTAACTGATACTTATTTAATCAACCCCGAAAGGATGAAAGGTAAAGTCGACCCCGGCGGAATTTGAACTCAGAACGTAGCGGCAGATGAAATACTGCTAAGCATTTCACCCGGCATGCTAACGTTTCTGCCAGCTTGTCGCCTTATGCATGTATGTGTGTGTGTGTGTGTGTGTGTGTGTGTGTGTGTGTGTGTGT
>NC_068985.1:95722110-95724611 GCF_001194135.2 Octopus bimaculoides | reverse complement strand
GCATGTATGTGTGTGTGTGTGTCTGTATGTGTGTGCATCTATCAGTATGTATGTGTGTGAATGTATGTATGCATGCATGAATGCATATATATATCTATGTATGTGGTGTGTATGTGTGTATGTATATATGTATGTATGTATTATGCATGTATGTATGTGTGTGTGTGTATGGTGTGCATGTGTGTGTATGTGTATGGTGTGCATGTGTGTGTATGTATGCATGTGGGTATGTTTGTCTTCTCATTAGGCATTAGGCATTCTCCCTTCTTCACATCTCTCTCTCCTCTTTATATATATATATATATACTCTACTCCTCTCCCTACCTCTCTTCCTGTCAATTGTCTCTCAATCAGTCTAGTTTCCACCCCCACCCTAAAATCTCTCTTTCTCTCTCTCTCTCTCTCTCTCTCTCTCTCGCTCTCTCCCTCTCTCTATCTCTCTCCCTCTCCCTTTATCTCTGTGTGCCTCTCTCTCACTCCCCCCTTCCACCTATTTCCTCATAGAACATCTGACAAATCAGACATATTATACAATGCTTCATAGATGCAGATGAATGCCCCAGTTTGAAGAGCTGTGCGTGAGATGATGATGATGATGTTGTTGTTGTTGGTGGTGGTGGTGGTGAGTACAGAATGTGGTATGTGGTGGCAGTGAAGATGGTTTCGGTGGTAGTAGTAGTAGTAGTGGTAATAGTTTTAATGGTTGAGATGGTGGTATTGGTTGATTTTAGTGAAAGTGGTGATGCTGATGGTGATGATGGCAGTTGTACTGGTGGTGGTGAATGTGGTAATGGCAGTGGTGATGGTGGTGGTGGTGGTGGCGGTGATAGTGGTGATGATGGTGGTGGCGGTGGTGGTAGTGGTGATAGTAGAGGTGGTAGTGGTGGTGGTGATGGTGATGATGGTAGAGGTGGTGGTGATGGTGATGATGGTAGAGGTTGTGGTGGTGGTGATAGTAGAGGTGGTGGTGATGATGGTAGAGGTGGTGGTGTGGTGGTGATGGCAGAGAAGGTGGTGGTGGTCACGGTAGTAGCGATGATGGTAGAAGTGGTGGTAATGGTGGTGTTATATGCTGCAATAGTGTAAGTGATAAGGTGGTGGTGGTAGTAAAGAAAGTTTTTGGTGGTATGCTGTAGTAGCTGTGGTGGTAGTGTAGGAAGGAGTGACTCTGGGGTCGGGTATGAAAACGGGGTGGGAGTGTGGTGTGTGTGTGGGGCCAGGAGGTAAGATCGAACACCAGGGGTGGTGAGTGCTTTCCATTGTCATTCTGAAACAATTCCATAAAGATGATAGTATTGACATAGTTGTAGTGGTGGTAGTGGTTGCTGTGGTAGCGGTGGTAGCGGTGGTGATGGTGGTGATTACCAGGGTTGTAAAAGTGGCCTGAACTGGTTCCTTTTGTTGTTGTTGCTGTTGTTGGATTGAGGTGGTAGTAGTGATGGTAATAGTAGTGATAGAGGTAGTAATTGTAGTAGTAGTGGTGGTGGTAGTTGTGGTGGTGGTAGTTGTGGTGGTAGTAGTAGTAGTAGTAGTGATGGTCGAAGTGGTAGTTGTAGCAGTAGTAGTTGTAGTAGTGGTAGTAGTAGTAGTAGTAATGGTGGTGGTTGAGGTAGTAGTAGTAGTGGTGGTTGTGGTTGTGGCTGGAGGTTTAATCTTGACCAACGCATGACCAGTGGAGGAGCAGTGGTCAAACTTATGATGGTAGAGGTGGTGGTGGTGGTGTTGTTGTAGGGTGGATTTTGGAGGTTGTGATGGCAGTAGTAAAGGTGGTGTAGTGGTGCTAGTAGTAGGTGTTGCAGTGGTAGTAGTTGTGTTAGTAATGGTTATAGTAGTAATAATGATAGTGGTTGTGATAGTAGTAGTAGGTGTGGTAGTGATGGTTAAGGTAGTAGTAATAATGGTGTTGGTGATGGTTGAGGTAGTAGTAGCAGTGGTGGTAGTGGTGGTAGTGGTGGTGGTTGAGGTGGTAGTAGTGAGAGAGTTAGTAATTGTTGTAGTAGTAGTAGTAGTAGTGGTGGTGGTTGAGGTAGTAGTAGTAGTGGTGGTGGTTGAGGTAGTAGTAGTAGTAGTGATGGTCGAGGTGGTAGTTGTAGTAGTGATGGTCGAGGTGGTAGTTGTAGTAGTGGTAGTAGTAGTAGTAATGGTGGTGGTTGAGGTAGTAGTAGTAGTAGTGATGGTTGTGGTTGAGGTAATAGTAAACATGTGCAGGTCAGGTCGTTCTAGATGCTTTTAACAACAAAAAAAAACACAAAACAGTAAACAAAACAAAACAAAAAAAACATCAAAGGAGCAATTCTTTGTAAATGACAAATATATTGAGATATGAATGGTATGGTGGTGGTGGTGGTGGTGGTGGGAGAGGTAAGAGAAGAGGGAGGGAGGGTGGATTGAGAAGGGGAGTGGTAAATAAAAGAAAAGAGAGAATTGAATAAAACGGGGTGGGTGGGGTGGAGGTGTGGTCGGTGGTGATGGTGGTGGAGGTGGTGGAGGTGGTGGAGGTG
>NC_068985.1:95719132-95721334 GCF_001194135.2 Octopus bimaculoides | reverse complement strand
CATATATATATGTGGAACCCCGAGGAGATGGAGTATCCCATATTTTATGACATTTTATAATATTTTATAATATGTATTAATCATTCTGGATATTGCATAGGTCATTTTTATTATTATTGTTATTATTATTATAATAAAGTATTTTCAATGGATCAGTTTTGAACTCTTTTTAAAGTCGATATATATATATATATAGTTAATTCCCCAAAAACGAAGAAAAAACACAAGAAAAAAACAACAACGCGAAGACGTGGTACATGCAAAGTATTAGCAGACGCTCAGGGAAGGAAAGAAAGGTAGTTTTACATTTTGGGCACAAAGCTCTAATTCAAAAACAGGAGACAGAGGAAAGTCCAAGAGAAAAGGATATATATATCATCATCATCATCATCGTTTAACGTCCGCTTTCCATGCTAGCATGGAGTGAACAATTTGACTGAAGACACTAAAACTCTGCTTGCGAAGACCTGTTGGGGCAAGTGAAATCGTATTTGAACCATACCCGATGACTGACATCGCGCCAGTGGAGCACTAACAGCACTGTCGAGCGTGTTCATTGCCAGAGCAGCTGTCTGGCTTCCGTGCTAGTGGCCCCTAAATAGCACCATTTGAGCGTAATCGTTACCAGCGTTGCTTTCTAGCACTTGTGCTGGTGGCACGTTAGAAAAAAATTCGAGTGAGGTCGTTGCCAGTGCCGCTGGACTGGCTCCTGTGCAGGTGGCACATAAAAAACACCTTTTTGAGCGTGGCCGTTACCTGTACCGTGTGACTGGCCCTCATGCCGGTGGCAAGCACCCACTGCACTCTGAGAGTGGTTGGTGTTAGGAAGGGCATCCAGCTGTAGAAACTCTACCAGATCAGATTGGGGCCTGGTGCAGCCTTCTGGCTTGCCAGTCCTCAGTCAAATCGTCCAACCCATGCTAGCATGGACGTTAAACTATGATGATGTATGTATGTATGTATGTTTGCGTGTCTGTGTTTGTCCCCACCACCATCGCTTGACAACCAATGTTGGTGTGTTTACGTCCCCGTAACTTAGTTTGGTTGGCTAAAGAGACCGCTAGAATAAGTACTAGGCTTACAAAGAATAAGTCCTGGGGTGGATTTGTTCGACCAAAGGCGGTGCTCCAGCATGGCCGCAGTCAAATGACTGAAACAAATAAAAGAATAAATAAATATATATATATATATATATATATATGATTCTTACAGATATAGGGTAATAATTAATTAATAATTAATAATTTTGCCAAGTAGTTTAGTGTGTTAAAAAACCATTATCGGTAAACTTATACAAAAGTTTTATAATTATAAACATAATTAAAATTATGGTTCAGCAAAAAATTGCTTCACGACACACCGAAATTTAGAAATAGCAGTTAAAACTACTATTTCACTACCATAATATATCACCCAGACGAACCCTAATTTTAATTATGTTTATATGTATATATATGTATATAGCCTGACTATTACTAACACACGAGGCTGTACACATAGACCTCCATACAAATATATGTGCGCAAACAGATGTGGAGATTAAAGCAGTAGTGTAAAAGATTTATGAATGAACCTCAATAGAAAATAAATCTAGAAACATTATCGCTGACTGACATCTGCTGACTGCGTATATACATTTAGTACGTGTGTGCTTATCTCGCCAACCTTATTATGTTCATATATATATATATATATATATATATATATATATATATACACACACACACACACTTATGTTTACACTTACACACGTGTGTGTATGTGTGTTTGTTGTTCGTGTGTCTGTATACCTGTATATAAGTGTGTGTATGCATGTATGCATCTATCTATCTATCTATCTATCTATCTATCTATCTTATCATTATCAACATCATCACTGCTACAATTGTCATCATTTAATGTCCAGCACGATGATGGTGATGACATACAAAATGTAAGTATATATATATATATTACACATTTACTCTTTCACTTGTTTCAGTCATGTGATTGCGGCCATGATGGAGCACCGCTTTCTAGTCGAACAAATCGACCCCAGGACTTATTCCTTGTAAACCTAGTACGTGTTTATCAAAGCCCCTTTGCCGAACCGTTAAGTTACTGGGAGGTAAATACACTAACATCGGTTGTCAAGCGATGGTGGGGGAACACACACACACACACACACACACACACACACACACACACACACACACACACACA
>NC_068985.1:95710466-95719122 GCF_001194135.2 Octopus bimaculoides | reverse complement strand
GGGGGGGGTCAATAAATTAAGTACCAGTGTCATACTGGAGATCAATCTAATCGACTGCCCCCGTCCCCAGGTCAATTGATACTTTCCAAACATGACCAGCCTTGTTATTTTGAGGCATCTGTTTTTCCAGTAACCAATGTGTTATTTTTTTATTTAAAACAAATGTTCTCAACAGGGGCCATTTGGAGCTCAAGGTGGGGGGGAGGCGTTTTGGAGTATAGGGGCTCTCATATACCAAAGAGCACTCTTTCAATAGACAACACGTTGATCTCATAAGTGTCGCGTGGTGGAAATAAACGCAATTACCAAACTTTCAATTTATTATTTCAGTTTTTGCATTTCAATTTGTTCGTCTGTACACCTGACTGTGTACAAGCATATATGTAAAACAACATGCAGTGCATGAGAAGACCCGGCAAGCCAAGTGAGAGCATAATCTGTGGCCTCTGCCTGAAGTGTAGCCAGCTCACTTATTCGTATCTTTACTTCATGGGACACTAAACTCTGCTTCCAAAGACCTGTTGAGGCAACTGAATTGAAATCGAAATCGAAATCGAACCAAATTTGACGACTGGCACCCATGCCAACCTCTCCTGGGGCACTAACAGCACCGTCCGAGCATGATCATTGCCAGAGCAGCTGTCTGGCTTCCGTGCTCGTGGCACGTAAATAGCACCATTTGAGCATGATCGTTACTAGCGTCGCCTTACTGGCACTTGTGCTGGTGGCATGTTAGAAAATCATTTGAGCGAGGTCGTTGCCAGTGCCGCTGGACTGGCTCCTGTACAGGTGGCATGTAAAAAACACCATTTTGAGCATGGCCGTTGCCAGTACTGCGTGACTGGCCCTCATGCCAAGTGGCATGTAAAAACACCCACTACACTCTCAGAGTGGTTGGCGTTAGGAAGGGCATCCAGCTGTAGAAACTCTGCCAGAATAGATTGGAGCCTGGTGCAGCCTTCTGGTTCGCCAGTCCTCAGTCAAACCGTCCAACCCATGCCAGCATGGAAAGTGGACGTTAAACAATGATGATGATGATGAACATCCTTCATTTTTTAATCATTATCTGCTGATATCAAAATAAGTATATTGAAAAATAAAAATATTTCTAGGTGGGGGGGTGTGCCATTTGTGACTCCAAGAGTCAAAAAGGGGGCTTTTGGCCAAAATGGGTTGAGAAGCTTTGATTTAAAAGATGCTCGTATTTGATTTGAGAGAAAGATTTGGTTGCTATTTCTAGCAGGTCAGTTGACCATGAAGAGGTTTCCAATACAAGGTCGTTTGACCTGCTAGAAATAGATCTGGTTCCCTGGCTGATTTCTGCTGTTACTGTTGATGTTTAAGCTCCAAATCAACACTGATTGAGCAGATGTCTGCAAGGAAGGGCATTCTGACCATGACGATCCTGTCTTTTGAAGAATATGTCTAGGATTATATTATCCAATGTTTCCTTAATTTTTCCCCTTCTCCCCGCCCCCAGACTGTTCGCTGTAACCCGAGGGAGATTTGGTTGATATTTCCAGCAGATCAAACGACCATGTATGGGCTTCCGATATGTGAACATTGGATCTGGTTCCATGGTTGACTTCTCTGCTGTTATTTGAGGGAGACTTGGCTGTTATGTCTAGAAGAAAAATGGTAGAACAGAACAGATGGATATCGTATTAGCAGCAGAATGGCAGAAGAAGAATGGAAGAAGACACAAGAATCAGAAGAACGTGGAAAAGAAAGATGAAAAGAAGACAAAGAAGAAAGGATTAGAAGAAGATGGAAGAAAAAATAGAAGTAGGAGGAGAAGTAACAGTAAAGGTTATGGTGGTGGTCGTGGTTGTGATGGTGGTGGTAATGGTGGTGGTGGTGGTGGTGGTGGTAGTAGTAGTAGTAGAAGTGGTGTTGTTGTGGTGGTGGTGGTAGTAGCAATAGTAGTAGTAGTGATAGTAGTAGTAGTGATGGTGGTGGTAGTAGTAGTAGTAATAGTAGTAATAGTAATAGTAGTACAAGTAGTAGTAGTAGTGATGGTGGTGGTAGTGGTGGTGGTAGTGGTAGTGGTAGTTGTAGCCATAGCAGAGGTGATGGTTGTAGTGGTGGTAGTGGTAGTGATAGTAGTAGTAACAGTAGAAGTTGTGTTATGGTAGTAGTAATGGTGGTGGTGGTGGTAGTAGTTGTAGCAGTAGCAGAAGTTGTGGTGGTGGTGGTAGTAGTAGTAGTAGTAGTAGTAGTAGTAGTAGTAGTAGTAGTGATGGTGGTAATAGTTGTAGCAGAAGTGGTGGTGGTGGTAGTAGTAGTAGTAGTAGTAGCAATAGCAGCAGCAGCAGTAGTAATAGTAGTAGTATTAGTAGCAGTAGTAGTAGTAGTAGAAGTAGTAGTCAAAGATAGAAGACGAAGATCAACAAGATAAAGAAGAAGTGTTCTATCAATGGCAGGCTAGAGACAGGTTTTGTTTTCTTTTTTCTTCTTCTTCTCTTTTCATTCACTGCCAAATAGCACCATTTACACATCAACGCCGACACCATTATGGCGATGTGCGATAATTCTTTCATGCTTTCTCTCTCTCTGTCTCTTTTTTCTTTTTTTCTTTCTTGTGCGTGTTTGTTATCTCACAACCATTTCTCCTAATTCATATTTATTTCCTATCTTGTGACTTCCAGAGTTGGCCAGATGGAAGCGACTGAGTGAATGACCATTTCAATAGTTGTAATGATGGAATTATTTTTCGTTTCTCTGTGATTTTCTCTTCTACGTTTCTCTGTGTTCTATGTCAGTTGGTTTTGAATTTCCGTTTGCTCTTTTACATATTGTAGGTCATTCTAACAAGTTTTTTGGCGACTCTGTTTCTGCTACCAGCTGTTATCATTCTACCATATCTTTAGTATATGCTTGTATTGGTTCCTATCATTTTCTGCCATATGCTAAACAAAGATGGTCAGAACATCTGCGTGGTTTACTAAAAGTTGATCTTTTTGTTTTCTTGAGAAATCTTTTGAATTACTCTTTATTCTCTCTGTGTTTTTCATTTATCAGACAGTGGCCATCCTGGGGCAATGTCTCGTAGAGTTTAGATTCAGTTGTGGCTGTGTGGTTAAGAAGCTTGCTTCCCAACCCTGTGGTCTTGAGTTCAGCCTCACTGTGTGGAACCTTGGGCAAGTGTCTTTCACAGCTCTAGGTTGACAAAAGCCTTGTGAATTGATTTGGTATACGGATACTGAAAGAAGCCCATCATATGTTTGTGTGTGTGTGTGTGTGTGTGTGTGTGTGTGTGTGTGTGTGTGTGTGAGTTTGTGTGTACCCTTGTCTTGACATCACTTGGTTATAAATGAGCATGTCGTTCCTTTCCAGTCTTCCATGAAAAATAGTTTTGGTTATAGGAAACATTACCTTGCTTGGAAACAGATGTGTGATGGCAACAAGGACATCAGACCAATGATGATAACATGATGACTGTCAGTTCTATATTTAAGAGATGAGGAATTATGTACATTATTTACATTTGACGGATATTTGTCCTCATCTTGTTTGTTGTTAATACAACTTTTCGGCTGATGTACCCTCCAGCCTTCATCAGGTGTCTTGGGGAAATTTCAAGCCTGAGTTCTCATTCCTAAGGTATTTTTCGGTGTTATTATTATTATTATTATTATTATTGTTATTATTATTATTATTCAGGTCACTGCCTGGAATTGAACTTGGAACCTTGGGGTTAGTAGCCAGCGCTCTTAACCACTACACCATATGCCCACTCTTAACCCCAAGATTCCGACTTCAATTCCAGGTAGTGACCTGAATAATAATAATAATAATAATAATAATAGCAACATCAAAAAATACCTTAGGAATGAGAACCCAGGTTCGAAATTTCCCCAAGACACCTGATGAAGGCCGGAGGGTATATCAGCCGAAACGTGTTAACAACAAACAAGATGAGGACAAATATCCGTCAAATGTAAACAATAATAGCTGTCCACATGACAATGCTTGTATTCATCTCCATTTTGAATGGTATTCCCATCCAAAATGGAAATAGGTACCAACACTTTCATGTGGCACACTTGAACAATTGTGAAGATCTCTTCACATAAGACCAATGGTTGGTTACCTTGTTAATCCAGAACTAAAGTATATATATGTATATATATGTGTGTGTGTGCAACAAAAATCTCTATAGACTAAGAACTTGTTAAATAAGTTTAACCCTTACTGGAACCCTTACAACACATACATATAAACAAGCACATCAAATGCATACAACCCATCATATGCTAATGGATATCATTATGGTTTTATATATCATCATCATCATCATCATCATCATCAAGGGTGGACCCAAGAGGTGTGTGTGTGTGCTCCCCCCCTTCGACTTAACCCCTTTGTCTGTCCTTGTTTGTCCCCTCTGTGTTTAGCCCCTTGTGGGCAATAAAGAAATAAGAATTGTTAGCATGCTGGGCGAAATGCTTAGCAGTATTTTGTTTGTCTTTACAGTCTGAGTTCAAATTCCGCCGAGGTCGACTTTGCCTTTCATCCTTTCGAGATTGATAAAATAAGTACCAGTTGCGTACTGGGATCAATCTAATCAACTGGTCCCCTCCCCCAAAATTTCAGGCCTTGAAAAAAATATTTGAAGGTGGTGATCTGGCAGAAATGTTAGCACGCTGGGTGAAATGCTTAGTGGTATTTCGTCTGTCTTTATGTTCTGAGTTCAAATTCCACCAAGGTCGACTTTGCCTTTCATCCTTTCGGGGTCGATAAATTAAGTACCAGTTGCATACTGAGGTCGATCTAATCGACTGGCTCCCTCCCCAAAAATTTCGGGCCTTGTGCTTAGAGTAGAAAAAAAAAAAGGAGTGAAAAGAGTGTGACAGATGCTTAGAAACAGGGATCGTGGTGAACGCTGTGAAGAGGAAGTGAAAGAAAGGAAATATGTGTGTGTGCATGCATCTGTGTTGTTGCTGTTTATATACGCCAGACTAAAACAGCTTGTTCACTTATAAACCTTCACCTAAAAGATAAACTTAGCTGGTTCCATCCATAAATAAAGATCAATAAAACAGTTCTAAGTACCGGGTTTTATTATGACTGCATTGACCCCAATATGGCCACAGTTGAATGATTGAAATCATTAAAAGACTAAAAGAACTAAACAAAAACCATTATTTATGGCTATTCAGCATTGATTCATTTCTGAGTAGTTTCCTCAAGAAGGAAGTCTTCAATAACATTTTACTCTCTATTCGTGCTAATTGAAGCCATTAAAAAGCCTTAAAAGTTAATTTAGTTCTTATAATAGTTTAGTATAATGTTTTGTTTGCATGTAAAGCTGATGGGAACTATTTGTTTTCCTCTGGCTGCTTTATTTCTCCAGCATTATTATTATTATTATTATTATTATTATTATTATACTAGTGTGTTGCTGTTAGATTCTTATAAACAAGTACACTTTCGCTCCTTTTTCCTGTCGTTAATTGACTTCCATTTTTCTTGCGTGAGTGTGTAATTCTTCAGTTTTTAGTTTTTTGTAATTACTTACTTTCTATTTTAATAGCAAAATAATTTTACAGTATAATTATCTTCATCGTTGTCATCATCATCATCATCATCATGATTATTACTATTATTATTACTATTATTATTATTATTATTACTATTATTACTATTATTATTATTACTATTATTATTTTCTCTCATTTCATTGTATGTAAACACCCACACATTGCGCCTGTCTTTCTACTGTCCACCTCATCCTTTGCCCTGTTAAGAAATAAAAGAAATTATGATTACTTCCACCTTAGCGAATGCAGAGGTATTGTTTCCAGTCTTGTTTGTTTGTCCGTGGACAAGATATCTCAAGAACCGATGCATGGATTTGGCTGAAACTTTCAGCAATGTTTGGCCTTGTAACTACCACGAACTGATTAAATTTTGGGATCGATCTGGTACTGGACAATGATTCTGGATTATTTTTCCTGTTTTTTTACTTAATTTTTGAGAGCGGTCAGGTTCATTTTCAGTGTTCTCATTTATGAGAGCAGTCGAGTTTATCTCATCATTATGAAGGTGGATGAAATGCTTAGCGGTATTTTTGAAATGCTTAGCGGTATTTTTGAAATGCTTAGCGGTATTTTGTCCATCTTTAAGTTCTGAGTTCAAATTCCACCAAGGTCAGCTTTGCCTTTCATCCTTTCAGGGTCAATAAATTAAGTGCCAGTCAAGTACTGGAATTGATGTAATCGACTATCCTTCTCCCCAAATTTCAGGCCTTGTGCATATAGTAGAAAGGATTATTATTATTATTATTATTATTATTATTGCCTTTGCACAGCTTCTAATGCTGGAGATGTACCACAGTGTCAGCTGTTCACTACCTGTGAACTAAGGTAACACCCCTTCTTTTTCGAGCACCTTTCGGAGTATTAGAACTGTTCCAAGCAATGTTGTTTTCTGCAAGTGCTCCACCCTTATTAAAGTCCGTATTTGTTCCATGTACCTCAGGTACCCACAAGTTTTCAATAGTCTTTCAAGTGCTTAGAACCCTCCCGATAATCCTTGTTGTCCCTAAGAGACAACTTTCTGTAGGAACTCTAGAATTATTATTATTATTATTATTATTATTATTATTCGGATACTAGACTGATTCTAATTTGTTCGAATGTTGGCACAAAGCCAGCAATTTTGAGGGGAGGAGGCAGGTTGATTACATCAATCCACAGCACTTTACTGGAACTTTTTTTATCACCCCTAAATGGATAAAAAGCAAAGTTCAACTATGACAGAATTTGAACTCAGAATGGAAAGGGCTGAAAAATACAGCTAGGCATTTTTTCTGACATACTAGCATTTCTGCTAGCTTGCTACCTTAGCTTGGACACTAAATGGCATTTGTCATAGGCTGTTTTATTTGCTCGCCAGCATTAGATAAGAAATAGTCGCTGAGTCTTCAAACAATTTCATGCTGTTTCAAGGAAGAATTGAGCACACCAATCTTTAGATATTTAGACAAAAGTTATAAATGAAAATTTAAGCAAAATATTGCAGTTTTCACTACGGTAACAAGGAGGCCATACTTTTCCATGTGTCATTGAATACTATTGAAATGAGTTCACTTGGAACCATCTCTATATTGGTTTAAATTTCTTTCATTCTTACTGTTCTTGGCAGCTCTGTTGTGATAATCTAAAGTAAATTCTCACAGCACACCATCATTGACTTCTGCTTGTTTAATACATAATGAAAGAGCAGAAGCTCGGCCCATCTCTCTCTCTCTCTCTCTTACCTTTGCTGTCCAATCTCTATCCCCCCATCCCCAACTTGCCACTTCCGTCTCCATGGTAATAGGCAGGAACCAATATCTATAGCAGTCTTTTTTATATTTCGCATAGTTGCGAACATGGTTGTCTGATTTCTATGGAAACAACAGAAAAGTGGCAATTCGATTGACGTCAAATAGTCCCTGATGTTTAACAACTCAATAAGAAAACCTTTAATTTTGTGTTATTTTTCTTCTCTTTTCTTTCATTTTTTTTTTTTCCTTTCATCTTAACTTTCTTCTCGAGAATATTCATCCCCATATTCCTCCATTCCATCTCTCTTCTCTTCCTTCATTCCACTCACTTTTCAAATATTGCTATTTTCTGTTCAGATATTAAAATACTTTTTTTTTTTTTTTAATATTTTACTTAAATTTTCAAACTTTTGTAAAAACAAAAGTAAAATGCTTTCATTTCATAAATTTTAATGCTAAAACAAAAAACAATGTTTTTTTATTAGAATACTTTTATTTTTTCTTTAATTCTTATTTTGTCTTATCACTTGAAACTTTTTTATTGTAACTTCTCAGTCTCTGCTATTATGCAAATAAAACATCAATTCTGTCATTGTCATTGTCATTGTTAATATAAGCAACAGCAGCAGTATTTACACCATTCATTCTAATTTCGGTACAAATCTGGCAATTTTAGAGGAGATGTTTAGTTGATTACATCAACAACAGAACTTAACCGGTACTTATTTTATTGGCCGTGAAAGGATGAGGGGTCAGGTTGACTTTGGTGTAATTTGAGTTGAGAACGTAAAAAGCCATAGGATATGCCACTGAGAATTTTTCCCGGGCACTTTGACAAGTCTGCTGGCTCGCCGCCATGAATAATAGTCGCACAGTTGCAACAGTAAAGAAAGCAACAAGTGTAAACTTAGAAATAATAGTAGTAACAATAAGTAGCAACAGCGATAACCTCAACCACAATAGCTGTATGTGTAAGTGCAATTGTCAGAATAGCAACGACAATTGCAGTGACGATAGTAACAGCAAATGCAACAGCAATTGTCGAAGAACTACCGTCATCGTCGTCGTCATCGTTATCATCATCATCATCATCATCATCATCATCACCATCACTTAGCATCTGTTTTCCATGCTGGCATGGGTTGGACAGTTTGACAGAAGCTAGCGAGCCTGAGAACTGCACCAGGGTTCAATTATCTCTTTTGGCAAGGTTTCTATGGTTGGATGCCCTTCCTAATGCGATTTACTTTACAGAGTGTACTGGGTGCTTTTCACATGGCACCAGCATGGGTGCTTTTTATGTGGTACCATCACATGTGCTTTTCACATGACACCAGCATGGGTGCTTTTCACATGGCACCAGCATGGGTGCTTTTTATGTGG
>NC_068985.1:95709041-95710410 GCF_001194135.2 Octopus bimaculoides | reverse complement strand
GGTGCTTTTCACATGGCACCAGCATGGGTGCTTTTTATGTGGTACCATCACATGTGCTTTTCACATGACACCAGCATGGGTGCTTTTCACATGGCACCAGCATGGGTGCTTTTTATGTGGTACCAGCACATGTGCTTTTCACATGACACCAGCATGGGTGCTTTTCACATGGCACCAGCATCGGTGCTTTTTATGTGGTACCAGCACATGTGCTTTTCACATGGCACCAGCATGGGTGCTTTTTATGTGGTACTGGCACATGTGCTTTTCACATGGCACCAGCACAGGTCCTTTTTATGTGGCACCAGCACATGGTACAGCCCAGGTGTCGAAACCATAATGATATCTATGGGGCAGCTGATGATGGCAGGGGGTGTTAGGTTGGTATGGCTGTTATTTTATGTGCAGAATAGTTTTATAAGACATCCATTTAATATATATATATATATATATATATGTATATATATATATATATATATACATGTATACACACACACATGCACATGCACACACACACACACACACACACAGTCCAAGCTTATTATCTCAGCTCAAAATCTGCAATCATCTGATCAATTAGGGTAATTGCAATCAAATGAGGGGTATCTTGTTTGCTACAGAGCTAATTATAAACTACCCCTCCACACACCCGCTTCACATGTCACCAGTCTCAGTTTCCATGTGAGCTCAACATTCTTCACACATTTCTTTGTTTGGTTTTTCTATGTATTTATCTATTTTCTTACTTTTTTTTATTTTATATTTCCCATCATGCAAAGCCATTAAGTTTTTATCATCAACTCTTGTATATATTTGTGGAAAACAATGGGGTATGAGTTGCCCATAGAAGACAACAATACACAGTTCTTCCTTTGCATCTACCCTCTCTCTCTCTCCCTCTCTCACTATATATATATATATATAGGCACAGGAGTGCTTCCCAACCGCATGGTTCCGGGTTCAGTCCCACTGCGTGGCACCTTGGGCAAGTGTCTTCTACTATAGCCTTGGGCCGACCAAAGCCTTGTGAGTGGATTTGGTAGACAGAAACTGAAAGAAGGCCATCTCACACACACAAACACACACACACATATACATGTGAGTGTGTGTGTGTGTGTGTGTATTTGCATGTCTGTGTTTGTCTCCCCACCATTGCTTGACAACTGATGTTGGAGTGTTTACATACCCATAACTTAGCAGTTCGGCAAAAGAGATCGATAAAATAAGTACTAGGCTTACAGAAAAAGTCCTGGGGGTTGATTTGTTCGACTAAAGGCGGTGCTCCAGCAAGTAAAAGAATAAAAGAAAAGAATATAAATAATAAATATATATATAGGCGCAGGAGTGGCTGTGTGGTAAGTAGCTTGCT
>NC_068985.1:95707156-95708941 GCF_001194135.2 Octopus bimaculoides | reverse complement strand
GATGCTGGTGTGTTTACGTCCCCGTCACTTAGCTGTTCGGCAAGACAGACCGATAGAATAAGTAACGAATAAGCCCTGGGGTCGATTTGCTGGACTAAAATTAAGGACCTTAAAAATGGAATGTCTCATAAAAACGAGCCCATTGGATAATGTAGTCCTAGATACACTGTTCATAATCAAAGGAAACAAATGGAGTGACTAGAGGTTAATCTCTCTCTCTCTTGGTCTACCTTTCTTTCTCCCTCCCCCTCTTTCTCTGTCTTCATCTCTCTCTTTCTGTCATTCTCTATTCTCCTTAGTCTCTCTCTTTACGTTCCGGTTCCTCTCTGTCTTTCTCCATCTCTCTCTCTTTTCTTCTTTTCTCCTTTCTGTAAATCCACATTTATCATGTCCCATAGTTGACAAAACTATTTAGAAGTAATTATTGTAAAAACAAACAAGTAACCAACAGAAGTACTACTGACCAAATTCCTATCAAAGTCCACTAAATATCTATCTGCCCTACAATGGATATTTATCTAAGCCTTAATACTTTATCTTCTCTATTATCATTAATTCATGTTATTTACAACCTTTCGGTCGTTATATTCAAAGCACAATTAAGTCATCTGCTAATTTGGTTCAACATTTCCACAACAATCCTTTCCTTCATTTATAAGAGTGAACAGAGCCTTTATGTGGTCGTTTTATATACTAGAAATAGCAGCTAAATCTTCATATTGCATTCTGTCATCTTGAGTCCATGATGTAGCCTTTATGCAGCCGTTTGATATACTAGAAATAGCAGTTAAATCTTCATCATATCACATTCTGTCACCTTGAAGAGTCAATGATGTTGTCTATGTGTGGTCGTTTGATATACTAGAAATAGCAGCTAAATCTTCATATTACATTGTCATCTTGAGTCCATGATGTAGCCTTTATGCGGCCGTTTGATATACTAGAAATAGCAGTTAAATCTTCATCATATCACATTCTGTCATCTTGAAGAGTCAATGATGTTGTCTGTGTGTGGTTGTTTGATAGACTAGAAATAGCAGCTAAATCTTCATATTGCATTCTGTCATCTTGAGTCCATGATGTTGTAGTGCAACTCAGCTCTGTATACATACACGATGGGCTTCTTTCATTTTCTGTCTACCAAATCCACTCACAAGGCTTTGGTCGGCCCGAGGCTATAGTAGAAGACATTTGCTCAAGGTGTCACGCAGTGGGACTGAACCTGGAACCATGTAGTTGGGAAGCAAACTTCTTACCACACAGCCACTTCTGTGCCTACAATGTCAGAAAACAGCACAGCTCCCATGACTTTCGGAAACATTTTTTTCGCATTCAGAGTTGCTGAAGCATGGAACAAACGACCTGCATCAGTTGCTAGTTGCTGAGACATTGCATCCTTTAAAACCTCCATGCTTCCTGAAATTCACCAACACCACACCTGATATACCCCCACCCCTCCATACGCATGCACACATGTATATCATGACTCATACACTGTTCACTTTCCTGGCTTTTGTACATAATTCTATGTACTGTACATGCACCTTCAATAAGTTGTAGTATACCTGAGTACTCAATGGCCCAGTGGTTAGGGCAGCGGACTTGTGGTCAGAGGATCGTGGTTTCGATTCCCAGACCGGGTGTTGTGTGTGTTTATTGAGCGAAAACACCTAAAGCTCCACAAGGCTCTGGCAGGGGGTGGTGGCGACTCCGGTTGTACTCTTTCGCTCCAACTTTCTCTCACTCTTTCTTCCTGTTTCTTGAGTAACGCTGTGACGGACTGGT
>NC_068985.1:95706370-95706941 GCF_001194135.2 Octopus bimaculoides | reverse complement strand
GCATTTATTATTAGGAGGCACAATGGCCCCAGTGGTTAGGGTTGCGGACTTGCGGTCGGAGGATCACGG
Organism: Octopus bimaculoides; assembly: GCF_001194135.2. Lineage (NCBI taxonomy): Eukaryota > Metazoa > Mollusca > Cephalopoda > Octopoda > Octopodidae > Octopus > Octopus bimaculoides. The sequence continues at coordinate 95,706,872 of NC_068985.1, read as the reverse complement.
TTTCGATTCCCAGACTGGGTGTTGTGTGTGTTTATTGAGCGAAAACACCTAAAGCTCCACAAGGCTCTGGCAGGGGGTGGTGGCGACTCCGGTTGTACTCTTTCGCTCCAACTTTCTCTCACTCTTTCTTCCTGTTTCTTGAGTAACGCTGTGACGGACTGGTGTCCCGTCCAGCTGGGGGGAAACACATACGCCATAGAAACCGGGGAAACCGGGCCCATGAGCTTGGCTAGGCTTTAAAAGGACGCATAAATAAAACTACCTGAGTACTATACACAATAATTTCATTATTATATGAGCTGACCTGGGTTTAAACAATAACAACTGACACATCCAAGAGATAAGATGCAACTGTTTAAAGCTGGTTTCTATGATTGACTATTCAAGTGTTTTATATGTAGTCCCTTCTCTGTCTTAAGTGTCGTCTCTGTTTGGAGTATTTTCTCTATCTTATGCTCTCTATCTTGAGTGTCTTTTCTATCTTGAGAGTTTTATCTTTCTC
>NC_068985.1:95704250-95706360 GCF_001194135.2 Octopus bimaculoides | reverse complement strand
TTTCTGGAGTGTTTTCTCTGATATCTTAAAAGCTGAAAAGTTAGAATGTTAATGTTTTTTTTTTCATTATCTCAGATTACGAAGCACAAAACTAATGTTACTTTTGAAATGTTGCACTGTTATCGAGGTATTGAAATGGTAGGTCCTTGACCCAGCCGTGTTCAACATGGCATACAATGGGTTAGTTTGCAGTTAAACAGCAAATGAAAAGAATTACACAATGTTGAATAATAAAAATACATTCAGGCAAACAGGTACATAACAATACATAACAATGCAATCTCTTTCAGTTATTAGATGCTGATGGCTATTACTGGAAAATCTATTCAAATAACGATCACATACACAAGATATGGCTGTGTGGTTAAGGAGCTTGTTTAGAAACTTCATGGTTTGGGGTTCAGTCCCACTGCATAGCAGCTTGAGCAAGTGTTATCTGCTGTAGCTCCATGGGCCGACCTATGCCCTGCGAGTGAATTTGGTAGATGGAAACTGTGTGGAAGTTCATCACATACATATAGTTGCATAACTTCACGCATACACTCATATATATATATATATATATATACATACATAGGCAGAGGTGTGGGTGTGTGGTAAGAAGCTTGCTTCCAGACCATATGGTTCCGGGTTCAGTCCCAGTGTGTGGCACCTTGGGCAAGTCTAGCCGCAAGCCAACCAATGCCTTGTGAGTGGATTTGCTAGACGGAAACTGAAAGAAGCTTGGCACATATATATATATATGTATATATGTATATATATATATGTATACATTTGTGTGTATCTGTTTGTCCTCCCACTATTGCTTGACAACGAATGCTGGTGTGTTTACATCTCCGTAACTTAGCGGTTTGGCAAAAGAGACCAATAGAATAACTACTACACTTACAAAGAATAAGTCCTGGGGGTTAATTTATTTGACTAAAGACGGTGCTCCAGCTTGGCTGCAGTCAAATGACTGAAACAAGTAAAAGAATAAAAGAATATATATATATATATATATATATATATATATATATATATATATATACATACATACATATACACACACACACACACACACACTGTTCAAAACCCATGTCAGCAGAGAACATTGATGTTAAATGATGATGATGATGATGATAATGGTCGTGTGTGTGTGTGTGTGTGTGTGTGTGTGCATGTGCATGTATGTGTGTGCATGAATGCATTTCTGCTTGTGTTTCTTTCTCGAATTGTTTGACAACCAGTGTTCATTCGTTTATGTCTCTGTAACTTAGTGGTTCAGCAAAAGAGACCAATAGAATAAATACCAGTCTTGAAAAAAAAAATTTAGGTCTGAGATTAATTTGTTCGACTAAAATCCTTTCAGACACTGCCCCAGCATGGCCACATTCCATTGACTGGAACAAATAGAAGGTAGAAGATAAAGAATTTAGCCAGGAAGACTCCAAGTAGTCACTCAAGCCACTAGAAACAGCTGCTAAATCTGCCTTACAATCTCAATTAAAGAAGGACATACTGTGGAAATGTTCTAGATATGTAATGGATATGTGATTGTGGTTCAAAATCCCATTGATCATAGGCATGCTCAGTTAGAGCTGGCCTGGTGTTAAACAACAACAGAAATAACAGTTGAAGATAAAGCTATCATGGGAGCTTATACGTGATCACATGACATGCTAGAAATAGCAACTATATCTGCCTCAAATCAAACTGTTACAAAAATTGGAAGGATATATTGATTAATGTAAGTTCTTCACAATTTCTCAAAACAAAAGTGAATGGTCAATCAATGAAATCTTTTGATCACAGGTCTGCTTCATCTGAGGTTGCCTGGGGCTAAACAGCAAAAACAGTTAGAAGAATCGTTGCAATTCATTTGAAGTTAATATAGATTTCAGTAATCTTTATATAAACACACAGAGAATCTTCTGACAGTTTTCCTGGTTATTGCCAAATAATCAATATTGTGGGGTTGACACATCAATGGACCTCAGTGTGAGTGACTCATCACCTATAACCTCAATACGGTGTATATATATATGTGTGTGTGTGTGTTATATATACATGCATATCATCATCATCTGCATATATAATATATATATATATATATATATATATATATATA
>NC_068985.1:95703553-95703876 GCF_001194135.2 Octopus bimaculoides | reverse complement strand
AATAAGATAGAAATAAAAATAAAAATACAATTGAAATCAAAATATAAATAAAAATAAAAATAAAATATACAAATAAGGGTACAGGAGGAAAAAATAATAATAGTAGTAAAAAAGAATACATAAATGAAGGTATAGCATGTGGGACATGCAAACATATAGAAAAGATATATGTCAAAAAACGCTTAGAAACACAAATATATATATATATATAATTATGTGTATTTCTTCTATCTTAATGAATAAAAATTCTTCGGATAGAATAAATGAGTTAATAGAAACCAATGTAGCAAAGAACACAAAATAACTGTGGTTTAGTTCCTGTT
>NC_068985.1:95702264-95702746 GCF_001194135.2 Octopus bimaculoides | reverse complement strand
ATATGAGTGGTGAGCTGGCAGAAAGTTTAACATGCCAGGTGAAATGCTTAGCGCTATTTTGTCTGTCTTTATGTTCTGAGTTCAAATTCGGCCGAGGTCGACTTTGCCTTTCATCCTTTTGGGGTCGATAAATTAAGTACCAGTTGCATACTGGAGTCAATCTTATTGACTTGCCCCCTCCCCCAAAATTTCGGGCCTTGTGCCTAGAGTAGAAAAGATTATATATATATATATACATATATATATTCTTTTATTTGTTTCAGTCATTTGACTGTGGCCATGCTGGAGCATTGCCTTTAGTCAAACAAATCGACCCCAGGACTTATTGTTTGTCACCCTAGTACTTATTCTATCAGTCTCTTTTGCTGAATCACTGAGTTACGGGGACATAAACACATTAACATCAGTTGTCAAGTAATGATGGGGGGACAAACACAGACACACAAATATATATATATATATATATATATATATATATATAT
>NC_068985.1:95701413-95702254 GCF_001194135.2 Octopus bimaculoides | reverse complement strand
CACACACACACACACACACACACACACACACACATACATACATACATACATATATATATATATATATATATATGATGGGCTTCTTTCAGTTTCCATCTACCAAATCCACTCACAGGGTTTTGATCAACCAGGGGCTATAGTAGAAGACACCCAAGGTGCTACGCAGTGGGACTCAACCTGGAACCATGTGATTGGTAAGCAAGCTACTTACGACAACCACTCCTGCGCCTATATATATATGTGTGTGTGTGTATGTACAGATAGATGGATAAATAGATAGATAGATCTGTACAAGCAGTGTCGAGTTAAAATGCGGGAGGGAGCTAAGATACTATAGAAACATTTGATCACCATAAAGGAATTGTCTGTGCAGCTTGTTCAGCAAGAAATCTGTGGGCCCTTCATCTACAGGGGCCAATGTATATTTATTTGTTTATATCATTAAGATAGGCATTCAGATGTAGAAACCTTGCCTGAACAGATGATTGGAGCTTGGTGCAGCTCTCTGGCTTTTCAGTTCCTGTCAAACTGTCCAACCCATGCTAGGATGGAAAAACGGATGTTAAAAGATGACAATGATGATGATGATATTGCAATTAGGGGAGAATACCATTAATGGTTCCATTTTCCAAATAGACCACTCATTGGTCCACTGCATTTCTAACAAGAACAGGGACGAGAAAGTTCTGGGTAACTTGGAGGAGAACAAATGTCAGAAATGACTTCATCCAAATAGCAACGAGTTTTCCAGCTTTTTTGCCAATATTTATGTCTTTCAGTGAATATACATCACACACACACACACACACACACACACACACACACACACACACACACACAC
>NC_068985.1:95699158-95701251 GCF_001194135.2 Octopus bimaculoides | reverse complement strand
CACACACACACACACACACACACACACACACACTCACACATTCATACACACACACACACTCACATACACACTCACACACTCACATACACACACATTAACACCACCACCACCGCCACTGCTACCACCACAATTACCACCGCCACAATCAGTACCACCACAATCACTACCATCACCACAACTACTACCATCACCACCACCACCATCCACCACCCACCACCACCACCATTTAACATCTGCTTTTCTATGCTGGCATGGGTTGGATAGTTTGACGGGTACCAATGAACCAGAGAATGCTGTCAAGCTTCAATGTCTGCTTCGTTATAGTATATACAACTGGATGTTTCCCCTTAATGCTAACCACTTTCCAAATTGAGGAAGATTTGATTGTTATTTCTAGCATGTTGAGTGACTGCCGAGATGTTTCTTCATGTTCTTTAATGGTAAAATTACAGGTAAGGCAGCATCTGTGTCACAGACGTCTGCTTGTGTTTAACATCTGTAATGTTTATCCCATAATAAAAAAAAAATAAAACAACACCGATTCCTATTAGCATTACACCATCTTTATCTTTCTTCTCCTCCTGTTGCCTAATGTTCTGTAATTTCCTGGCACCAATATTACCATCATCATCCAAGATCAATATTATGAAACAAAATATGCAAATCCTATATTGATTCCAATTACAATAATATTCTACTGTTTCCATTACCAGATACTTCTCTCTCTAACTTCTCACCGCCAATCTATGCATTATTCACATCATCTGTGTCTGTTGCCGCAAATTATTTGCATAAACCACAATTTTCTTCTCCCCATCCACATCCCTTGTCCTGCCTTCATTTCTACCACATAGCATACCTCCCCACCTGAAGTGTTCTCCCCTCTGTCTTAGAATGCAATGAAGAGAAAGTTTTTCGAGATTCTGTGTGTATATATGTATGTATCAACGACATCACTTAATGTCTTTTCTTCCATGTGGACATGAGTTGGATAGCTCGCCAGGAACTGATGAGCCAGAGAGCTGTGCCAAGCCCTAAGGTCTGCTTTGGTATGGTTTCTACTGTTGGATACCCTTCCCAATGCCAACCACTTTACGGATTGTACTGGGGGCTTTTGTTGTGGTACCCAAAATATTTGCAAGACGGGCCCCTCAACTGAGCAGGGATATAGTATTGAAGACTGTGAAAACCTGTCTCTGCTCATGAAGGGGGTGGTGGTGGTATATTCCCTTACTTGCAAACTGGTGAGTGTTGATGACAGGAAAGGCATCCAGCTGTATAAAAAAAAAACCCACTTCAACAAATTCTGGAAACACAGAGAGTAGATGGTGGTGATGATGATGATGATGACGATGATGACGATGACTATGATGATGATGACGATGATGATGACAACGATGATGATGATGACGATGATGATGACGATGACGATGACGACGATGATGATGATGACGATGACGATGATGACGACGATGATGATGATGATGATGACTCGTAGCATCTCATTTAGTAAAGAACTGTGATTGTAAGAGCAATACAAAGGACATCTGATAGAATGCTGTGTATGTAGCACAAGTCTATGGGAAGAAAGCTGTTCTCTCAATTTTCCAGACAATAGATAAAGAATACACTGGAGATCTGTCGAACTATTGATTAAACAGTAATTGAAAATAAACTTGATTTGTCTGCAAATGTCATTGCCATCCTGTCAGCCATGATTTTAGCAGTGCTTCAATATTTAATTAAACTGTTGACATTTCGTTATAATGTTATTGGTTCATTAAAAATGTTATTGAAAGTATTTCTGGAGATGGTTAGCGCCAACAATGGGCTGGAAAGAATAAAAAGAAGACCAAAAAAAAAAAAAATGAAAAATACCCCCCAAAAAGCAAAAACAAATGCCTTACAAATTCTTGTAAAACATAAGAAAATTCTTGATTTATTATTTCTCAGACAAAAGTTGTGAGATGATGAATTCAAGAAAAATAGAGAAAGGAGTGGAACATATGGTATTTTGTACCCTTCCTCTGGTTTCTGTATTCAAATGTCTCCAAGACTAACTAAAAATCTTGTCTAATGAGCTATTGCAGCAG
>NC_068985.1:95694034-95698827 GCF_001194135.2 Octopus bimaculoides | reverse complement strand
ATATATATATATATATATATATATACACACACACACACATACATATACACATGCATATATGGGTACAGGCTGTCACCAACAGTGCAGATAACATGAAATATATAAACAAATGAAGGAAAACGAGTGAAATACAGAAACAAAAAAAAAAATGGAAAACAGGACAAGTTAACACAGAGAAAGGACCCTTCATCAGTTGTTGGCTGTCTATCTACTCCTCATTTTGAGCATTCAAAGACAGTTGCTCCTATAAATTCTAAAATAAAATTTAGGATTTATGAAGGGTCAAAGTTGGGAACTAAAAAATGACAGTGAAGACAGACAAGGAAACCGAACGAAGCAAAAACAAACATGGAGGGTCGTTAGACCAGAACAAGAGGAAAATAGTGAACAATGGAAACCTGGAACCATGTGGTTGGTAAGCAAGCTACTTACCACACAACCACTCCTATGCCTGATAATTGATTTTATCCACTCCTCTTGGCCTTGCTGGGTAACTAGAGAGCCTGTATGCTGTTGCTTAACCTGCAACAAATAACAGCTAGATTTCCCTTGTGTTGGGCCCTTGGTTCTCATCTATATTTTGGCCTATGGACCTCTTTGATTCCTATTTTATTCAACTGGACCCTCGTAGCCATTTGATGTTTAAGAAAGATCTTATATTTTGTATTCTCAAATAATTGGCACAGGTGTGGCCGTGTAGTAACTCAGGATTCAGTCCCACTGCATGGCACCTTGGGCAAGTGTCTTCTACTATAGCCTCAGGCCAACGAAAGGGTTGTGAGTGGATTTGGTAGATGGAAACTGAAAGAAGTCCATCATTGGGGTTGATTTCTTTGACTAAAAAATCATTTGAGGTGGTGCTCCAGTATGGCCACAGTCAAATGACTGAAACAAGTAAAAGAATAAAATAATAAAATATTATTAGGAATTGCATTCAAAGAAATTGTTAAAATATTTGGTGTGGTGTAGAAGTGCAGCCAATTTATTACTCTTTTACTCTTTTACTTGTTTCAGTCATTTGACTGCGGCCATGCTGGAGCACCACCTTTTTAGTCGAGCAAATCGACTCCAGGACTTATTCTTTGGAAGCCTAGTACTTATTCTATCGGTCTCTTTTGCCAAACCACTAAGTTACAGGGATGTAAACACACCACCATCGGTTGTCAAGCGATGCTGGGGGAACAAACACAGACACACAAACATATACACACACATGCATACATATATATACATATATACGACGGGCTTCTTTCAGTTTCCTTCTACCAAATCCACTCACAAAGCTTTGGTCGGCCCGAGGCTATAGTAGAAGACACTTGCTCAAGGTGCCACGCAGTGGGACTGAACTCGGAACCATGTGGTTGGTAAGCAAGCTACTTACCACATAGCCACTAACAAATCCTTTGTGTACCCCCAAGGGTGATACGGACCCTGGTTGAGAACAGCTACTTTAGACCCTACCTTCTTATAAAATAAAGGAAACATTTCATAATGTGGTTCTTGAGGCTCCACGTCTGAATAAAAAAAAAAACAAAACAAAACAAGATATGAAATTAAAAAAATAACAAGAACAGATTGATCAAAGAATATCTTTGATCATGAATTTTCTTTATCAAGGATGACCTGGAGGAAAATAACAGACGTAACGCCGACTTGACCTTATGTCCAGTCAAAATAAATCATTATTTCAAAGAGCAATTTGAAATGAAAACATCTAATTTCAAGGATGTTGAAGATTGCTAAAACATACTTTGACATTTTAATTTAAATTCTTAATTCTGATGGTTTGAAGAAAGTGTCTGCTTCGAGTGTGATGATGGAGAAGAGAAAGAGAGGGAAAGATAGAGAGAGAGAGAGAGAGAGAGAGAGAGAGAGAGAGAGAGAGAGCAAAGGAAGTGTGATAAAGAATAAGAGGAGAAAGATCAGAGAAGAAAACCTGGCGAGACGATCATATGTGAATATTTGTCCACATTTTTTGCATTGCCTTCATCTCAAGTCAAGAACTTAAAGGACATAGTTATGTGTTTGCTAACAGCTGTTATTCTTTCTTGAAATCATCATCGTCGTTGTCGTCATCGTCATTGTTGTCGTTGTCGTCGTTGTCGTTGTCGTCGTTGTCGTTGTCGTCGTTGTCGTTGTCGTCGTCGTCGTCGTCATCATTATCATCATCGTCGTTGTCATTATCATTATCATCGTCGTCGTCATTGTCATTGTCGTCGTCGTCGGTGGCGGCGGCGGCGGCATCATCATCATCATCGTCATCATCTTCATCGTCGTCATCATTGTTGTCATCATTATCGTCGTCTTCATCATCGTCATCATCGTCATCATCATCGTCGTCATCATTATTGTCATCATCGTCATCATCATTGTCATCATCATTGCCATCATCGTTGTCGTCGTCGTCGTTGTCGTCATCATCGTCATCATCATTATCGTCATCATTGTCATCATCATCGTCATCATCATCATCGTCATCATCATCATTGTCATCATCGTCGTCGTCATCATCATCATCATTGTCATCATCATCATCGTCATCATCGTCATCATCATCATCATCAAATGACCACTTTCCATGCTGGCATGGGTTGGGCAGTTTGACCGGAGCTGGTAAGGCTGAGAGCTACACCAGGCCCCGCTTGACTGTTGTGGCCTAGTTTCTAATGGTTGGATGCCCTTCCTAATGCAAACCACTTCATGGAGTGTACTGTTTTTTGTTTTTTATTTTTCATGTGTCACTTGCAAGGGTACTTTGTATGTGGTCCCCAATACAGTTGCCTTTCATACCAGCACCTACGAGATCAATAGGCAAAGGCTTCTTCAGCAGGGAGAGGGAGCAGAACCGAAAGATTAGAGTATGATAGAGGGACAGAAGCAGTTATTTTACTACCAAAAAGATACTTGGCTGCCCCAGGAGGACAAGGAAAGAGAGGAAAACAGGAGAGAGTTAAAGAGAGAAATAGAAAGACAGAGAGAGTGAGAGAGAGAGAGAGAGAGGACCTGCCCACAGGGAGCAGTGGGGGTAGTATACATAGCACCAAGGGGATAGAGAGGATGTTCCATAAGTGTATGAGGGGAGATGTTTAGAGATGGCAGAAATAGCAAGTGATGTTGAGAGGAATTGGAATGGTTATATGTTTTTAAAATCTTTTTGCATCAGCATGATGGCTGTCAGTTCTATATTTAAGAGATGCGGAATTATGTACATTATTTACATAATTTACATTTGACGGATATTTATCCTCATCTTCTGAGTTCGATTCCAAGCAGTGACCTGAATAATAATAATAATAATAATGATAATAATAATAATATTGAAAAATACCTTAGGAATGAGAACCCAGGTTCAAAATTTCCCCAAGACACCTGATGAAGGCCGGAGGGTATATTAGCTGAAACGTTGTGTCAACAACAAATAGGATGAGGACAAATATCTGTCAAATGTAAATAATGTAAATAATCAGCATGATGGTATTATATTTTCAATGTTTCCACAAAGTTTGACTTTGCCTTTCATCCTTTCTAGTTTGATAAATTAAGTACCAGTTGCATACTGGGGTTGATCTAATCAACTGCCCCCCTCCCCCAAAATTTTGGACCTTGTGCCTAGAGTAGAAAAAAAAAAAGATTATATTTTCAATGCTTCAGGCAGTGATCTGGTAGAAACATTAGCATGATGGGTGAAATACTTAGCAGTATTTCATGTCTTCACGTTCTGAGATCAAATGTTGACGGGGTCGGCTTTGCCTTTCATCCTATCGGGGTCGATAAATCAAGTACCAGTTATGCACTGGGGTTGATGTAATTGACTGGTCCCCTCCCCACAAAAAATCCAGGCCTTGTGCTTATAGTAGAAAGAATTATATTTTCAAAGTTTCAATTCCCATAAAACAACAGCGTTGTATCTCTTAAATACAAACAGTTTTTAGACATTATATCAGATATAGACAACAGATCAAATATAGACCATGGTTCAAATATTGGCAGTGGGTCAAGTATGAATGATGGACAAAATATTGACACTGATTCAAATATAGAAAGTTGGTCAAATATAGACATTAGATGAAATATAGGCAGTGGTTCAAATATAGACAATAAGAACAACTATAGCTGTGTGGTTAGAAAGTTTTGTTTCAGAATCATGTGGCTTTGAGTTCATTCCTCTTATGTAAACTATTATCTGGTGTCTTCTACAAAATTTTGAGCTGACTGCTGCCTTTTTTGTGAAATTTAGTTGATGGAAACTGAAAGAAGCCCATCAGCTCTGCCTATTACCTGAGGTTGGTCATTAACAATGGATTAAATTACTATTTTTTTCTGAAGATCTGGCATTTCAATGTGAATATACATTGCAATGATTACTGCACTATATACTAGTATATGTGAGTGAAACACGTGTTAATATTATATAATTTATAAGGTGGCGAGCTGGTAGAAATGTTAGCATGCCGGATGAAATGCTTAGCAGTATTTCGTCTGTCTTTATGTTCTGAGTTCAAATTCCACCGAGGTCGACTTTGCCTTTCATCCTTTCAGGATTGATAAATTAAGTACCAGTTGCATACTGGAGTCAGTCTAATTGACTGGCTCCTCCCTCCATTCGCCATGATAGATCGCTGACCACTACATTTATATTTTTTTTCTCCTTATTTCTTTCTGTGTTCTTTTCTGTTGAAGAGTGTAGGCTCGAAACGTCAAAGACTTTCTCTATTCCTGAGCGTTAAACTAATACATCCATTTGTTGTTTACACCACCTGTCTTCGTCTGTTGTTTTTTTTCGTAAATTCTCC
>NC_068985.1:95692760-95694024 GCF_001194135.2 Octopus bimaculoides | reverse complement strand
ATATATGCATACATACATATACATATATATATACAACAGGCTTCTTCCAGTTTCCATTTACCAAATCCACTCACAAGACTTTGCTCAGCCCAAGGCTATAGTAGAAGACACTTGCCCAAGGTGCTCCGCAGTGGGACTGAACCCAGAACCATGTGGTCGGGAAGCAAGCTTCTTACCACACAGCCATGCCTGCACCTATATGTGTGTGTATGTGTGTGTACATGAGCATGCATATGTGAACGTGTGTGTGCATGCATGGATGTGTGCGTGTATGTGTGTGTGTGAATGCATGTACATATGTGTTTTGGTTTTATAAAATTGGCATTCAGTGCTTTGACTTCGATATTGAATATATTTCATAAAAGACGAATAATTTATTCGTATATTTTTTTTCACCTTATTGTTTTCATTGGTTGCTAAGGTTGAGTCATGTCAGAAAAAATAATATAGCAACATACGATATTAGCAACTGCCTCATCTTCTAATTTTCACATTGGTCACCTGATAAGTTAGCACTTTTCCACACTGAAATATCTGATAAATAGATTATTTCGTTTAAAAACACACACACAAACACACACACAAACACACACACACACACACACACACACACACACACACACACACACACACACACACACACACACACACACACACACACACACACACACACACACATACACATACGTAAAATCTACATGCATATACATATGCAGAAAGAAAATTTACACACATACACAAACAGAAAGTCTACTGATACACACACATATACACACAAACACACACACATACATGCACACATACACACACATACATTGTTATACATAGTCTGAGACGAAATCGTGCTCATTATTTTATTATACACTCAAGAGACGGTTACAAACACACATACACACACAGAGTAATATATATGCATACATTGACACATGTATACATGAAACATGTATACATGAAGCATGTATACATGAAACCACACACACACACACACACATATATATATGTATATAAACAAATAGTAAATGAGTATATGCATATATACGTACAGGTATGTGCATACCGACATCCACCTGTATGTATAGGTGTATATCTGGGTACAGGACATTGCAAACAAAACGTAGACGAGAAAACACGCAAGCCACATAGAGAACATTCTACTTCATCAGCTACCCACGTTTTAACACCGGCGTGATATATATATATATATATATATACACATCGTTAAAACGGCTCATCCCATGGACCGCAGATTAAATTTGTATACGCA
>NC_068985.1:95690356-95692679 GCF_001194135.2 Octopus bimaculoides | reverse complement strand
AAGACAGGAAAACAAACAGAAAAGGCTTTACGGCCAGACGAGAAAAATTATGTGTGTATGAACGCTGTGAGGCACGAACTTGAAAGGGACGAAGGTTCGCGTGTTTGCTCGGCGATAGCCAAGGAAGAAAAGGATTATTGACCGGAAGCATGTGACCATGCCAGTGTAAGGGGAAGAGAGAGAGTGGTAAAGGGAGAAACAAAGGGAGGAAGTAGAAGAATAGGTGAGCAACGAGAGGAAAAGAGAAAGAGAGGAGGTACGAGGGGGAAAAAAGAGATACGTAATATTAACAGAGGAAGAACGAGAGGGGTAAAGCGAGATACATAGTAGTAAACAGGAAGAACGAGAGGGGGAAAAAAGATAGAAGAAGAGAAGAGAAAGACATAGAGTAGCGTCAGAAGATATAAGGTTACGAAAACTACTTACAATTGGAGACGCTGCGTTCAAGTCATGTAAAAACAAATAGTAAATGAGTATATGCATATATACGTACAGGTATGTGCATACTGACATCCACCTGTATGTATAGGTGCATATCTGGGTACAGGGCATTGCAAACAAAACGTAGACGAGAAAACACGTAAGCCACATAGAGAACATTCTACTTCATCAGCTACCCACGTTTTAACACCGGCGTGATATATATATATATATACACACTGACGTTTCTGTATACACACAGCTATATGTATGCACACATGCAACCATATTCTTTTTTTTTTCTTTTACTCATTTACTTGTTTCAGTCATTTGACTGGGGCCATGCTGGAGCACCATCCTTAGTTGAACAAATCGATCCCAGGACTTATTCTTTGTAAGCCTGGTACTTATTCTATTGGTCTCTTTAGCCAAACTGCTAAGTTATGATGACAAAAACACACAAACGTCAGTTGTCAAGCAATGTTGGGGGGACAAACATAGACACACAAGTACATACATACATGCATACATACATACATACATACATACATACATACATATATATAGATATATATATACATATATATATATATACACTCAATGGGTTTCTTTCAGTTTCCATCTACCAAATTCACTCACAAAACTTCGGTTGGCCTGAGGCTATAACAGAAGACACTTGCCCTAGGTGCCACGCAGTGGGACTGAATCTGGAGCCATGTCATAGTCTTACAGCTGTTTCAGGGACATAAAAGATATCCCATCATCAGAGACAGTGTGAGAGAGTTTCAATAGAAGGAAATTATATGGAAAAGGAGAGCTACAAGAAGTATAAAGGGAATCTTGTATCTCTCTCTTTCCAAAATAACTTCTTATACTGAATTCTATTATTTCACTCTATTTAACTCTCTCATATTGTCTCTGATGGGATATCCTTTATGTCCTTGAAACAGCTGTAAGACTACCTTTCTCTTTATAAATGTCTTAGAAATACCACACTGCCTTGGCCTTGTTATATCATTTTATTTAACACACATACACACACACACACATTTATATTGGGGTTAATAGAGAAACAGACAGAGATATACAGAGGTTAGAAGATATAGTGTGTGGGATATGTTGAAGAAAGAATATATGCTGGGTGGAAAAGTAGAATGAACTAGTGTTTGTATTCAGTCTGAAGTTATTGTAAAACAGGCTCATTTCTCGCAGTAATAACATAACAGCTATTTTGGGATGAAACATGGAGATTAGATGTTATCATGTGTTAGTCACATGACAATAAATACAGATAGAGCTAGCTTGGAATATATATTTCTAGTGAGATTGGATCATCTTAAGTGTGACACATAAAGATTGATATCAATAAGTAACTAAATACAGAATAAATAATATTCCAAAATGTTAAAAACAGAAAAACCCCAGAAAAGGTTGAAAATGGGGCAATCAGAAATGTTTGCTAAAGTTATGAACTCAAGTATTTTCACTCTTGTTATTTGTTTTTTTCTTGGATTAGAATTGTTTTGCTGATAATCATTAAAAGATTGTTGACATTTTTTTTAGTATGATTCATTCAATCCAGCTGTTTTGGAACATCTTCGATAAAATATTTGATTTTTAAAAGAATGTAGTGGGGATTTAGAAAAAAAAAAAAATTTCTTTTAAAATATTTGGTTGTTTCGTTTTAAATTAGATATCAAAATAATTAGCGATATTTTGCAATCAGGATGAAAGCACACAGAAGAATGAATAAAGGAAAACCAGTTCACATTTACATATACTTACATGAAAATGCATATCTATATCTATATCTATCTATCTATCTATCTATCTATCTATCTATCTATCTATCTATCTATCTATCTATCTATCTATCTATCTATATATATATATATATATATAC
>NC_068985.1:95689970-95690346 GCF_001194135.2 Octopus bimaculoides | reverse complement strand
TATCTATCTATCTATCTATATATATATATATATATATACATAGACATATATATATATATAGATATATATATATATATATACATAGACATATATATATATATATAGATATATATATATATAGATAGACATATATATATATAGATATATATACGTAAATATATATCCATATATATATATATATATGTGTGTGTGTGTGTATCATGCTAGCATGGAAGATGGACGTTAAATGATGATGATGATGGTAATATATATATGTATATATATGTATGTGTGTATATATGAGAATATATATATGTGAGAATATTTATATGAGAATATATATATGTAAACTTGTATATATATATATATATATATATATATATATATATATATATAT
>NC_068985.1:95686223-95689379 GCF_001194135.2 Octopus bimaculoides | reverse complement strand
CCAGGCCTCCTATTGTTTTATTGTCTAAATTACAATGTCTGATGATTTGCCATTTAAGTTGTTTTTCAATTGTATGTATTTTCTGTGCAAATATGTGTTGTTGGGTAAATATTCCCTTTTGTCTAAGTTGTTCTTTTGTGTACATGCCGATTTCTGCTGATATGTTTTATTATTATTGTTCATCATCATCATCATCATCAGCATCATCATCATCGTTTAACATCCGCTTTCCATGCTAGCATGGGTTGGACGATTTGACTGAGGACTGGTGAACCAGGTGGCTACACCAGGCTCCAATCTGATTTGGCAGAGTTTCTACAGCTGGATGTAGCGTAGTGGTTAAGAGTGCAGGCTACTAACCTCAACATTCTGAGTTTGATTCAAGGCAGTGACCTGAATAATAATGATAATAATAATAATAATAATGATAATAATATCATCAAAAAATACCTTAGGAACGAGAACCCAGGTTTGAAATTTCCCCAAGACACCTAGAGGGTATATCAGCTGAAACGTTGTGTTAACAACAAACATGATGAAGACAAATATCCGTCAAATGTAAATGATGTAAATAATGTATGAAGTGTTTTGCTCAAGAATATAACACTGTGCCTAGACCAGGAATTGAACCCACAATCTAGCAATTGAGAGTGCAACACCCTAACCACTAGGCTATGCATTAGTGCATATAGCCTTATTATTCTTGTCCCCTAGAAATGTTGCCTTGCAATAAGACAGAGGTTCCCAACTGGTGGTTCCCGACCCCCCCTGGGTGGGTGGGGGGTGTCACAAAGCCTTGGCAGTGGGGTCGCATTGCCTTGCTAGAAGTGGCTTGGGATAATATTAATATCAATTACATTTTTTTTATGCTCTGCTGATAGTAGGGGGTCACATGGGTTTCAAGCTTTTGGGTAAGGACTCACGAGTGCAAAATCGTTGGGAAGCTGCTGCAATAAGAGTTAATTTTTCGGTTATGTGCTTGGTTAGCTAAAAATATTAATTTCATTTCCAGTTTTAACCCATTAACTCCCATAATTCTATTAACTGAAATTTTTTAATGAAACTTTGATTTCTAGCATAAAACAGCCTTAGAAACACGCTGGAATGATCAAAATAACATTTCAAAATAACATTTTAAATAGAAATAAGCGAGATATTGGGTGGAAAAATTAGCAAACCTCATTTGAATATCAGAGAAATATATCTAGTAGATATAGCAAAAAGGTTAGATATGTGTAAATATTGACAGATAATTACGAAATTTGTAATTTTTAAGTGATCTCATATGAGATCACTGGTAAGTAATGGGTTAAGCAAAACATTTCAACTGTTTTAGCAAAATGAAGCCACTCTTATATCATCTAGTCCAGATGTGTTCTTTACAAAACCTAAGTACAAACATTTAAAAATAGCCTCTAAGTTCTTGGGATTCTAAAATTTAGAGACTTCAACTCCAAGTCCAATATCTCCACTCTTAACAAGACTGCTTCTGTTCCTTTGTGTTAGAATATTCTGGAATTATTTAAATAATTATTGTTATCATTAGATTAATTTAAATTTTATCTATTTTAGCAATCTAAAACAGCTTTTCACTCAGATTTTCTCAATTTATAAAATATTTGTTTTCCCAAATATATATATTTTTTTGCTGTTTAATATTCATTTTCCCATGTTTCTGTGTTTATTTTGTTGAAGCAGTGTTTATACAACAGACTACTCTTCCATACTGTTAACCACTCAACTGTGAAGTAGATATGCTAATGAGGGAACCTGCACATGGTTGCTCAAAATACTAGAAATATCAGTTAGATATCCCCTCACATCATACTCTGCTGTCTCAAATAAAGAGTGATATATTAGACAATGTAGTCATTATTATTTTTTCTTTTTACTTGTTTCATTCATTAGACTGCGGCCATGCTAGGGCCCCTTCTTGAAGAATTTTCGGTTGAATGAATCAATCACAGTACTTATCCAGTTTTAAAATCTGGTGCTTATTCTGTTGGTATCTTTTGCCAAATTGCTAGGTCACAGGGACGTAAACACACCATCACCTATCGTCAAGCAGTGATGATGGTGGTGGTGGTGGGGGGTGGGGGACAAATGCAGACACAGTCACACCCACACACACACACACATACACACACGATGGGCTTCTTTCAGTTTTCATTTACCAAATCCACTCATAAATGCTTTGGTTGGCCCAAGGTGACAGTAGAAGACACTTGCCCAAGGTGCCATGCAGTGAGACAGAACCTGGAACCATGTGGTTGGGAAGCAAGCTTCTTACCACACAGCCATGCCTGTACCTTATAAAAAAAAAAACCACAACCACCACCACCAACAACAACAACAACAAGACTTTCATCAGTTTATTGAGAAACTTTGCATCATTTCAAATCAGTAATTCATACTGATCGATCAATGAGATCAATACTACACAACACCTGATCTATAACCTAATCATCACTGGTTTATAGATCTGGTTTCCTTTTTAACATTGCTTGCTATAGATTGATTTATACAATTCTTTCCCCAAAACTCGCTAAATTCCCCAAAATCTTCACTTTTTTTCCCCTTTCTTCCCATCACCCTTCAACTCGTAGACATTAACAATTCCTTGATACAAGAATCTCACCAGACTAAATCTAACTCTCTGCAGCTAATATTCCATTGATTCTCATTGGTCGATTGGGTTGTTTCCTTATCTACTTCACATCATCGTCTGGTCTCCGCTCACATTTCAACTAGTGTCGTCGAATTAGTTTTCTTTCTCTATTACAGACAATGATCTCCCACCTCTACTCTACTTTAATACTCCCCCTCTCTCTGTCTATATATCTATCTCTCACTCCCTATTCTCTCTCTCTCTCTCTCTTTCTATCTTACTTCTCTTTCTCTCTCCTTGATTCTCTGTACCTATTCTCTCTCTTTACATTGAGGGTATGTCCTGACACCTCATCTCCACCTTCTCTTTCTTCTCTCTCTCCTTCTCTCCCTCTTTCTGTCTCTCTCTGTTTATCTCTTTCTCTGTGTGTCTGTCTGTCTGTCTGTCTATCTGTCTGTCTGTCTGTCTATCTCTCTATCTCTCTCTCTTTCCTTCTCACTCTCTCTCGATCTACCTCTCTCTCTCGATCTACCTCTCTCTCTCGATCT
>NC_068985.1:95685495-95686213 GCF_001194135.2 Octopus bimaculoides | reverse complement strand
TCGATCTACCTCTCTCTCTCGATCTACCTCTCTCTCTCGATCTACCTCTCACTCTCTCTCTATCTACCCCCTCTCTTTCTATCTATCTATCTACCTCTCTATCTATCTACCCCCTCTCTATCTATCTATCTATCTACTTAGCTATCTATCTATCTATCTATCTATCTCTCCCTCCCTCCTCCTCCCTCTCTCACTCTCTCATTCACTTTCTCCTCTCAGCAATCTCCCATACTGATCTAAAGCCATTTTTATCTTCCAGAATTACCATTTACCATTTATGCAATGGAACAGACTCATCTCGGTTTTTGCTTATCTTGCACATCTGCATTTACTCTCCAACCCTCTTTTATTACTCTTTCATTACGTTTCCCAAACTGTTTTACGATGCAGATGACTTGCTCTGGAGCAGACAGAAAGGCCCCTTTGTTTGTCAGACAGAGTCTCTTCTATGATGGTCCTGTGCAGCATACAGGTAGTTCGTTTTAGATATGTGGACAGCTTGGATAAATAAATGAATTTAAAAAAAATAAAAAAAAGGAGTTAGATATAATCTGGTTTTAATCATCGTTTTATTCCTCTTGTCTCATCGTCATCATCATCACTATCGTGATCATCTCTACCATGGTCGTCGTCAGCAACAAGATAATTATATTGATCATCATCATCATCACCCACATTCACTATCATCATCATCATCATCATCACCACCATCACCACC
>NC_068985.1:95681821-95685205 GCF_001194135.2 Octopus bimaculoides | reverse complement strand
CACCACCACAACTACCACCACCATCGTCATCATCCCCCCTCGCTTCCCCATCATCATCATTGCTGTCACCACTGCTGCTGCTGCCACCACCACCACCACCACCATGAATTCAACACTTGATATTATTTTTCCCTTAATCAGCCATGCATTTTATTAATCTGCAATATATTTTATCATGCATGTTGATTGAGCATGTGAGAATTCTTGCGTTACAAGCTCTGCTTTGTTTGTCCTCTGCAACAGACTCTATATACGACTTTACTTCACAACTCCTCTTTGGTCTACCTCTTCCATGTCTGTCCCTTACCATTCCATCACAAGCACAGTATACTTCCTGCCCTATCATTCTTCATTCATCATCATCATCATCATCATCATCATTTAATGTCCATTTTCCATGTTGGCATGAGTTGGATGGTTTGACAAGAGCTGGCAAGGCCAGGAGCTGCATCAGGTCCCATTGTCTGTTCTGGCAGGGTTCCTATAGCTGGATGCTCTTCTTCCTAATGCTAACCACGTTACAGAGTGCTTTTCATGTGGCACCAACCCCAGAGCTTTTTACATGGCACCATCACCAGTGATTTTCATGTGGCACCATCTCCAGTGATTTTCATGTGGCACCATCTCCAGTGATTTTCATGTGGCACCATCTCCAGTGATTTTCATGCGGCACCATCACCAGTGATTTTCATGTGGCACCATCTCCAGTGATTTTCATGTGGCACCATCTTCAGTGATTTTCATGTGGCATCATCTCCAGTGATTTTCATGTGGCATCATCACCAATGCTTTTTACATGGCACCAAAACCAGTGCTTTTTACATGGTACAACCTCCAATACTTTTTATGTGACACCATCATCAGTACTTTTTACATGGAGCCATTACCAGTTCTTTTTACATGGTACCACGTAATGATGTATGTCAAGGAATATTCTTGATGACAGTGACACTGGAAATCATCATCATCATCATCATCGTTTAACGTCCGCTTTCCATGCTAGCATGAGTTGGACAATTTGACTGGGGACTGGTGAAGCGGATGGCTACACTAGATTCCAATCTGATTTGGCAGAGTTTCTACAGCTGGATGCCCTTCCTAACACCAACCACTCTGAGAGTGTAGTGGGTGCATTTTACATGCCACCAGCATGAGGGCCAGTCCGGCGGTACTGGCAAAGGCCACGCTCAAATGTTGTTTTTTACGTGCCACCTGCACAGGAGTCAGTCCAATGTTTTGTTCACATGCCACTGGCACAAGTGCCAGTAAGGCAAAGCTGGAAACGATCAATCACGCTCAAATGGTGCTTTTTGGAAATGTTGAACTAAATTTTCGGACAACCTCATTGGGTGCTCAATGTAACTGGACCATTGAAAAGATGAAAATAACCTGAATTAAAGACTATAATGTGTACGTTACTGGACAAATAAGTAATTAGTGACTTATTATGAATATTTGATCAACAACTCTTTGGCTGACTTACTTTGCTGTTATAAGTATTTGTAAATAGTTTTGTCAAAGGCTAGGTATAATAAGTTGGAATGCATTTCAGAGTGAGAGAGAAAGAGAGTGAGAGAGAGAGAGAGGGAAAGAGAAAGAGAGGGAGAGAAGGAGAGAAAGAGAAAGAGAGAGAAATGGATAGCAGGAGATAGAAATAGATAGATAGAGAGAGCAAGTGACAGAAAGAGAGTGAAAGGGAGAGATATACAGAAACACAGAGAGACAGGCAGATAGAAACAAAGAGAGACACAGAGATACAGAGATAGAAGGAGAGAGAGAGAAAGAGAGAGAGATAGAGAGAGAAAGAGAGAGTGTTGTATGTACGTTCTAGGACACAGAAAGCCATATGTAATAATTATTTACTTAAAGACATATTTTTGCAAGGTTGTGAGTAAAACACCAGATCTAAAGCATTATTATTATTATCATCATTATTATTACATGAATGTAGTTCACTACTTAACATCTCAACTCACAAACTGCTCAACTACCTGACCTAATTGTTATGTACACTGACCATTACAGAGACCTTCACTCCTTATCTACCCACCTCCCCATGTCAGATTTGTTCTATGAAAAAAAACAAAACAAAAAAAAAACAGAAAATGTATTCAGGCCAAAAAGAAACAAAAGAGAAACTAAATTCTTCTTTTAACTAGTTTCTCTTGATTTCATGTAGCTCTAGTTACAATAATGGATGTTTGCTTGAGCAATTGTCTTTTTTACAGTTAGCTTCTCTTTTATGCACCGAACTATGAATGGACATAGAACCTGTTGCCCTGAAAAATATAAAAGTATGTCCATCTGTAATTGCCGGAGATGTATTTACTTGTCTAACGAGTGATGTGATCTGAGACTGTTTCGCAATTAAAACAATTGTGGCACAGAAGATTTGTATTAGTCTTGCAAAAACACACAAAGTAATTAACTTTGTTTAACTCTTTGACATTCAGATTTCTTTGTTAAATGTGTTGTTTATTTATTCACATTGTTCACAAGATAATCACAGATTATCTTGTAGCGTCAAGATTTCAATGGTGTGATTGTTTATTTTTAGACTGACATTGTAGGGTAGGAGTGAGAGGGTGGATCTGGTCAGTTTTAACATAACTATAGCCTCGGGTTAACCAAAGCCTTGTAAGTGGATTTGGTAAAAGGAAACTGAAAGAAGCCCCTTGTATATGTATATTATATATATGTATATATTTGTGTCTGTGTTTGTCCCCCCACCATTGCTTGACAACCGATGTTGTTGTGTTTGCATCCCTGTAACTTAGCAGTTTGGGCAAAGAGACTGATAGAATAAGTACCAGGCTTACAAAGAATAAGTGCTGGGGTTGATTTGTTCGACTAAAGGCGGTGCTCCAGTATGGCCACAGTCAAATGACTGAAACAAGTAAATGAATATAAAAGATAAAAGAAGATATATATATATATCTATATATATACAACAGGCTTCTTTCAGTTTCCATCTACCAGATTTACTCACAAGGTATTGGTCAGCCTTGTAGAAGACACTTGTCCAATGTGTCCCACATTGGGATTGAACCTGGAATCACATGGTTTCAAAACGGGTTTCTTAACCGCACAGCCATGCCTGTGCCTATTGTTTCATATTTGAAAGAAATTATTCAAATTTCTATTATTTTTCATTCTTTTGTTAATTTCATTCTTTTAGTTGAATTTTTGTTGTTATTTTTCCTTTTTTATATATATATTTTTTCCTATTTTTTTTTGAAATATTTAACATTTTTTTGCTTTTCATGTTCCATAGGTGGATGGATGGATGGTTGGGAAGGAGGGAGGGAAGGAAGAAAAACAAAACCAAAAGAAAAGTAATAAATAAAATCAAAAATATTTTCCCCCACCCCTTGATCACACATG
>NC_068985.1:95677861-95681525 GCF_001194135.2 Octopus bimaculoides | reverse complement strand
TGGGATTTTTCAATTATTCATATTCTTCACCACCGCCACTGCCACCGCCAACACTTCTGTGTAGATTTTCTATAAAATTCATTACGAAGAGCTCATTACATGCATGGGACAGACACGATGGTGGTGGTGGAGAAATGGGGTACACGTATGCATGCTGGAATTAGTGGTTTGGTGGTGGTGGTGGTGGTGGTGATACTGGAGGCGGCTGCGGAGAGAGAGAGATACAGTAGAGCTGGAGGAAGGCTGAGCACTGAATGGCATAGAGATATTTGTTTAGAGTTTCTGGTGGTTCTTTGTAGATGGGAGCAAGTGTGTGTGTGTGTTTGTGTGTGTGCATGTGTGTGTGTTTGTGTGTGTGTGTGTGTGACTGTGCAACGGTGGGGGTGGGGTGGGGGAAAGACCGACAGACGGATACCAGAATGGATTATGAAAACATTATGAAATATGTTGCATCAATGGGGTTTAAGACAGGAAAGCATTTTATAGATCAAGTAGACTGCTTGTTAATACACACACACACGCACACGCACACACACACACACACACACGTGTGCACCCCCACCCCACACACGAGGGGGTGCTGGAAAGTTCCTGGCTTGAAGGCTATTGTGAAAGACCTGGCTGGAGGCCAAACCTTCTGAGTTCTTTCACAGAGCATAGAAAAACTGAAGGACCGCTGCAAATAGGTGTGTGAATCTGAGAGGGAAATATGTTGAACAAAATCATTATTAACTGATCCTTCTGTATCTTCTTTTGCCCAAAACCAGGAACTTTTTCTGCACTCTCGCATTCATACACACACCACACACACGCATATATATATATAACGTCGCCTTCCTGGCACTTGTGGCAGTGGCATGTGAAAAGACATTTGAGCGAGATCGTTGCCAGTGCTGATGGACTGGCTCCTGTGCAGGTGAGACGTAAAATACACCATTTCGAGCGTGGCCGATTCCAGTACCGCCTGACAGGCCCTCGTGCCGGTGGCACATAAAAGCACCCACTACACTCTCGGAGTGGTTGGTGTTAGGAAGGGCATCCAGCTGTAGAAACTCTGCCAAATCAGATTGGAGCCTGGTGTAGCCATCTGGTTCACCAGTCCTCAGTCAAATCGTCCAACCCATGCCAGCATGGAAAGCGGACATTAAATGACGACGACGATGACGATGCTGATGTATATGAGTGCATATGCGTAAAACAAAAGCTAAAATTGAATACCAGAGAAATGCACCTGGGTGGGAAGACGTGCAGATTACTGGGTGGTGAACTAAAAATAGAAATGGTGAAGGCGGTGAAACCAGTTGCAACAATTAAAAGCAATTTGAAAAGGGAGTGAAAAAACTGCAAATTCGATGGTAACAGGGTCCCCTACTTTTTTCTGTACTTATTGAAACTTTTAGTCTTCATGCCGTCTGTCTGTTTGTCCACTGGTTCAGTCCCATTGCGTGGCATCTTTGTTTTGCATCTTCCACTATAGATAGCCTCAGGTCAACCAATACCTTGAGAGTGACTTTGGTAGATAGTGTGTGTGTGTGTGTGTGTGTGTCTCACATGAATTGACAACCAATGTTAGTTTGTTTACATCCCTGTAACTTAACAGTTCAGCAAAAGAGGTCAGTAGAATTTGTACCAGATTTTAAAAAGGCAGTGCCCCAGCATGGCCGCAGTCAAATGGCTGAAACAGGTAAACGATTAAAGTTATGCCTGCACAAGCACATACACATGTATATGCAATATGCACACATGTATGCAACATATAAATGCATGTGTATATGCAACACATTTATACATATGCAACATGCATGTACATATATGCAATACACACATGTGCACACACATGGACATGCACACAGACACACACACATGCAAACACAGACACACTCCTACACAAATACATAGACACATGCACACATACACGCACATGCGCACACACACGTGTGCACACACATACACATTCATGCACACAGACACACAGTGTATACACATGCACAGACACACACACACACTCATGCACACACTCACACAAGCATGCAACCACATGTGCACACACACAGGCACAATATCACATGCACACACACATGTACACAAATACACACACACATGTACACAAATACACACACACACACACATGCACAGACACACACACATATGCACACACACACACACACACACACACACACACACACACACACACACGCGCGCGCCTGCCTGCACCGAGCGTTTCTTGCAGATGCTCCATTGATGGGTTTCTCTGAAGCGAAGCAGCAATCCTATTCTGTTTCCCTTTTATGATTTAAACAAAGCAGTGAACACATGATTACATGGAAGCATTTAACGGTGAGGGTTAGTGAGAGGGAGAGAGGGAGAGAGATGGTGGAATACAGTGCCTGGCAGAGAGGTGGAGAGACAGCTAAGGGGAGAGAGAGAGAGAGAGAGAGAGAGAGAGAGAGACTGATATAGGAGTGAAAGAGGCAGCAGCAGAAAGAGGGAGAGTGAGAGGGGTTAAAGAGAAAGATTGATATAGGAGTGAAAGAGATAGCAGGATGAGAGAGAGAGGGGGAGAAAAAGTGGGTGAGACGGATAGAAATTAAGGAGAGAGAGGGAAAGTGAGTGAGAAAGTGAAAGAGAGAGACTTACTGATGTGGGAGTTATAAAACGAGAAGTGTGAGGGAGAGAGAGAGAGAGAGAATGATTGAGAGAGAGATAGAAAATGAGGGAGAGACTGATATAAATTCAGGAGAGAAAGTGAGGGGGAGAGAGAGAAAGACTGATATAGGAGTAAAGGAGACAGTAGAAGAGAGAGAGAGAGAGAGAGAGAGAGAGAGAGAGAGAGAGAGAGAGAGAGAGAATGATTGAGAGAGAGGAAGATAAAGAGGGAGAGATTGATGCATATGAGGGAGAGGGAGAGTGAGAATGAGGGAGAGTGAGAGAGAGGCTCACAGATGTAAGAGTAAAAGGGACAGGAGAAGGAAGAGAGGGAAGAGAGAGAGAGAGAGAGAGAGAGAGAGAGAGAGTGATATAGATTAGGGAGAGAAAGTGAGGGAGGAGAGAGGTGGGTGATGTAGTATGGAAAGGATAAGAGGAGGAATTGTGGGAGACATAGAGAGACTGATAAAAGGAAGAAGAGAGAAAGAGAGAGGAGAGAGGGAGGAGAGAGAGGGGAGAAATAGGAAAGAAGGAGAGAAATAGAGAGACAGATGGAGGGGAAACAGAAGGGATAGTAGAAAGAAAAAGAGAGAGAAAAACTGACAGAAATGAGAGAGAGAGAGAGAGAGAGAGTGAGAGGAGAGAGAGATAGAGAGAGAGAGGGGAGAAATAGGAAAGAAGGAGAAAGAGTAAAAAGAGAAGGAATAGCAGAAAGAGAAAGATAGAGAAAGAGTGTCAGAGATGAGAGAGAAAGAGAGGTGGGAGAGAGAGAGAAAAAGAGGTGGGAGAGAGAGAGAAAGAGAGTTGGGAGAGAGAGGTGGGAGAGAGAGAGAGGTGGGAGAGAGAGAGGTGGGAGAGAGAGAGAGGTGGGAGAGAGAGAGAAAGAGAGGTGGGAGAGACAGAGAGAGAGAGGTGGGAGAGAGAGAGAGAAGTGGGAGAGAGAGAGAGGTGGGAGAGAGAGAGAGAGGTGGAAGAGAGAGAGAGAGAGATAGAAAGAAGAGTGATAGTTAGACTGATG
>NC_068985.1:95668802-95677422 GCF_001194135.2 Octopus bimaculoides | reverse complement strand
TCAACCCCAGGACTTATTCTTTTGTAAGCCTAGTACTTATTCAATCGGTCTCTTTGGCCGAACCGCTAAGTTACGGGGACATAGGCACACCAGCATGGGTTGCCAAGCAATGCTAGGGGGAACAAACACAGATACACAAACACACACACATATATATACATATATACGACAGGCTTCTTTCAGTTTCCGTCTACCAAATCCACTCACAAGGCTTTGGTCGGCCCGAGGCTATAGTAGAAGACACTTGCCCAAGATGCCACGCAGTGGGACTGAACCCAGAACCATGTAGTTGGTAAGCAAGCTACTTCCCACACAGCCACTCCTGCATAGTCACCTTTTAAAATTATTTTCTCATGCCTTTACTCACTCTGAATTCAGCTTTTCACCCTCAAGGGATGAAGGTCGATAAAATAAGTACCATTCAAATAGGAATTTGTTTCAAATTCACTACACCTTACCAAAAAATCTGCTGCCATTTGCTGTTTTAAGACATCTATTTTTTGTTAATCATAAAAAAAACAAAAAAACTGGTCAATATTTTATGATATTCAATTTTTATTTGTAAATTATTGTATGTTATTGTTTTTGTTATATATTGTTTCTTTGACATTTTTGCTTTGTAACAGTTTAAGGTAGATGAGAATGGAGTAGGGGATGGGTACATGGAAAATTTCAAAGAGGATTAACACTTTGATTCTATATATATAGGAGTGGCTGTGTGGTAAGTAACTTGCTTACGAACCACATGGTTCCGGGTTCATTGCCACTGTGTGGCACCTTGGGCAAGTGTCTTCTACTATAGCTTCGGGCTGACCAAAGCCTTGTGAGTGGATTTGGTAGACGGAAACGGAAAGAAGCCTGTCGTATATATATATATATATGTATATATATATATGTATATATATATGTGTGTGTATGTGTTTGTATGTCTGTGTTTGTCCTCCCAACATCGCCTGACAACCGATGCTGGTGTGTTTACGTCCCTGTAACTTAGCAGTTCGGCAATAAGAGCCTGACAGAATAAGTACTAGGCTTCCAAAGAATAAGTCCTGGGGTTGATTTGCTTGACTAAACATCACAAAAAAACTGCTACTCAGAGTTTCACATTCCTGTTCGTTGGACAATTGTGATTCAGAATTCTGAGTAGCCGTTTTTTATGATGTTTTTTCAGCTTTAATAATAAAGCATATTACTCTACCTTTAGTATTTGAGTACTATTTTTCTCACCTTGTTTCACATTCATGTGTTTACTCTGGTATCTCCATATATATATATATATATATATACGCTCACACGGACCCTGACCTTCTGATTGATCTTGGATATACCAGTTTCTTTGGAGATACCAGTTCCTGTTCATTCAGATTACACCACTCTACTTTTATATATATATATATATCATTGGTTTTATTAGTGTATTGCCCCTTTAACTGGTAATTAACATCTTGATTTGAGGTCTTCCACTACCCAACCTTTATAGACAGTTACTTTATACTATTTCAAAAAAAATCTTGACAATACTTATGACCATACCCAACTATGTAGTGTCAACTCACTCCTGCCCCGACACAGTCCTCTAGACTTATTTTGGTAATTGATAAACAAAACTAATAAATTAAAACTTAATCAAAATCCCTTACAAGCTACAGCCTCAACAAACTCTCGTATTTTTCTTGAAGTCTTGTATATGCTAAGCTACAGTAGTGGTAGCATGGAATTGTCTATCTTCTTGCTCTATTAGAGTATTCAAGTAAAATTATATCAATGTGTCCAACTGATTAAAAATTCTATTTATTTATTAATGCACCTAAGGATAGCCCTGCATTTAAATTGATGTAATGATTGCATTGTTCAATTAAATGGAGCTGCTTGAAACGGTTGCACTGCATCGCCTCTGGATATCCTGTTGCTTATTTTGATTATATGTGTATATATATATATATATATATATATATATATATAGTGAATGTGCATATATGTGTGTATGTGTATTTATTTATTGACTTACATATATTTGAATGTGCAAGCATGGCTGTATGATTAAGGGTTTTGCTTCACAACCAAGTGGTTTTGATTTTAGTCTGATTCCTATAGCCTTGAGCCAACCCATGCTTTGTGGAATTGGCAGATGAAACTGTATGGAAGCACACACATATATAGGTGTGTTAGGAAGGACATCCAGCTACAGAAACCATGTCAAAGTAGGCACCAGATTCTGTAGCATGACACACTGCACTCCTTGGCACCATTGAATCCTGTCAGACTCTGTAACCCATGTCAGTCTGGAACCTGGGCACTAAATAATGATGTTGACGATGACGGTGGTGATGATGATGATAATGATGATGATGATGATGATGATAATGATGATGATGATGATGATGATATTGTATGTGTGTGTGTAAATACAGTTACATGCACTTGAAATTAAACCCATAATGAGGAAAAAAAAATGTCATTAGCATTAATGAGAATTCCTCTCGAAAATGGACAATGGAAGGAATTCCAGAATTTCAATTGACCACCATTTAAGTGGAGTTATGAAAAAGGGAGGTGTTGGCAGAGTGTGGTGGAGTGTGTGTTGTGTGTGGTGGTGAGTTTGATCTTTGGTAGCTATGGTGATAACTTTGGACATATTTCAACGATTAGCAATATTGGACCCTTTTTAAGTTGGTGAGGTGGCAGAATCGTTGGTTCACCAGGGAAAATCCTTAGCGGTTATTTTGTCTGTTCACCTTTACATTCTGAGTTCAAATTCTGTTGAGGTTTACTTTGCCTTTCATCCTTTCAGGGTCAATAAAATAAGTACCAGTTGAGAACTGGGGTCAATGTTTAATAAGGGGAGGACTGAGGATTTGATGGGGATGCTGGGGTCGGAGGAATCAGTGGAGTGGCTGGCAAGGGCAAATGGATCACGGTGGTACGGGCATGTGTTGAGGAGGATGTTTGAGTTTGAGGTAAATGGACCCTGAAAGTGAGGTAGACCAAGGAAAATGTTGCGGGGACAGGTGGAGGAGGAGATTGGGATGGTGGGCTTGAGAAGGGAGGACGCCCCAAACCAGGCAAGATGGCGGGATGGTGTGAGGGCGGTTGCTATGGTATTGAGGTCGATCCGGCTACCCCCGTTAATGGGGACAAAACCTGGATTTAAAGCACTGAATGATGATGATGATATAGTGATCTGGGTTTGATTTCTAAGTTAAGTACTCCTGCTACAAGAGAGAAGACTGTGGTTAGCCATGAACAATGGTGGAGGTGTGGTTGATGGTAAGGATCAATATGGAGGGACACAACTGAATGTCACAAGACAAATTGTCCAATGACCTGATTCATATAATCCATAAGCTTACTTGTTATTTAATATTTATAAACTAGAAACAAGCTAGACCTCCCCAGAGGGATAAAGACATCCTCATCATAGGTATCATCTTTCCATACCTTTTCTTTCTCAAGCCATTTCTAAAGATGATATCGTTTATGTCTTTTGTTTTACTTGTTTCAGATCGTTACCAGCGTCGCCTTAGTGGCACTTGTGCCAGTGGAATGTTAGAAAACATTCGAGCGAGGTCGTTGCCCGTGCCGCTGGACTGGCTCCTGTGCAGGTGACACGTAAAATACACCATTCTGAGCATGGCCGTTGCCAGTACCACCTGACTGGCCCTCGTGCTGGTGGCATGTAAAAGCACCTACTACACTCTCGGAGTGGTTGGCGTTAGGAAGGACATCCAGCTGTAGAAATTCTGCCAAATCAGATTGGAGTCTGGTGCAGCCATCCAGTTCACCAGTCCTCAGTCAAATCGTCCAACCCATGCTAGTATGGAAAGCGGACATTAAACGATGAAGATGTTGATGATGAATTGAAATTAAAAAAAAAAAATTACAAAGTATGTTTGTATATTTGAGACTATCTCATGCAGTAATATATCCTTTACTTTTAAGACAAGAAGTAGGTTTGGGTACTTTTTCTTGCATGTTAAAAGATCACATAGAGCAGTGGTTCCCAATTTTTTTCGGGCTGCTGTCTCCTTGACACCCAGGCCACATTCTTAGCGCCACCACCCCAACTTACCATCACAAACATGGACCTCTTTCTGAAGCAAATTCAAAGCGATTGTGTTTCACAAATAAAACTTAACCTAACGAACCCATTATTTTGTTACTTTTACATGAATCGCTATCCCATTATCACCCCACTTTCCTTCAACACCCCCTTGGAACTTTCCACCATCCCCAGGGGGCAATACCGCCCAGTTTGAGAATCACTGACATAGAGACTCGTTTGCTTGCACCTCTGACCATGTTGTTGTTGGTATTCACTCCTCATTAAATAGATTTGCGATCAATAGGTTTCCAGCTGTGACCATCCCAACTTTGTGTTTTACAGGCATTCTAAATCTAGGACTACATTATCCAATATGTCTATCTTTATGTGAAGCCAGTTGGGGTGTGATGCGAGGGAGATCAGCTGTTGTATCTAGCAGGTTGTGCAGCTACATAGAGGTCTCTCTATAGCTGGTACTGCTTCTCTGATCATCTATTTGTTTTGGTGGTTTAAATTGCCATGCCTGATAAGGTTAACGCATAGATGGCTTAGAACATGCAACCCAATACCATTCTATGAAACAATGTGAACTCATGTAAACATCTTTTGTTAGCAGTCAAAAGGAAACTTTTGAAGCTACCAAAGAAAAAAACAATACAACAATGACAATAATGATTACAACAACATCAACAATAATGATGATAATAATAATAGTAGTAGTAGTAGTAGTAGTAGTAGTAGTAGTAATGATAATAATAATAATAATAATAGTAGTAGTAGTAGTAATAATAATAATAATAGTAATAATAGTAGTAGTAGTAGTAGTAGTAGTAGTAGTAGTAGTAGTAGTAGTAGTAGTAGTAGTAATAATAATAATAATAATATCTCTAATAGTCAGGTAAGTTAGGTCATCTTTATCTGGAATGCTATTAAATGTTTGTTTTGTTTTGTAGAAGAAAGAAGAAAAGAGGGTGTATGTTGTATGTGTTCTTGTGTTCGGTAGGTGGGGTTGTGGGAGCGAGAGGGTTAAAAAGCAATGACGATGACAATAAATAACAATGACACAAAATAGAAAAAATGAAATATAAAATAAATGAAGAAGAAAAAAAAAAATTAGGCAATGAATAAATATATTCATTGGTGATATTTTATCTTTTGAAGTCGAAGACAATATTAATAGACGATGCAAAATGAAAGAGAATATGATACAGTCTCTTTGAAAGATTGAGAAAAGAAATTAAGAAAGAAAGAAATAAACCATCGTACACTGAAGTATATAACTTTCTTTCTTTCTTTTTCGGGGTGGCTGGGTGGGGAGAGTATAGATTACATTAGAAGTTTGTGTTTTTGAAGATTAAATATCAAAGGAGTAGCCAAATGAGAGAGGCCAATATACCTCGACCAAGAATTACTGACCAACTGAGCCAATATGAAGGCCTCTATGTAGTCATTGATCTACTAGAAATAGCAGTTAATATTCCCTCTTTAAAGAAAAAAATTCCTCCCTACTTTGTTGTTTAATGTGTTTCTGGATTCCCTGATAGGATGGTCATGGGTGGAATAGCTTTGATCATGACTGCTTGATGAGGGTTGTTACATACAATGTCTACTTCCTCTGTCAGCCCCTTATTGGGATAAAGTAGATGAGAAAAGGATCAAAGCATTTTATCTGAAGCTCTTCTGATTCTGTCAGCTCACTATTCTCCGCTTTGGTGATCCATTGATTTCTTACTTTTTTGACCACTCTATCCATGTTAAGTGCCCCTTATGCTTACACTGTCCATGGTGTTGATAGTCCAATGACTGAAGCAAGTAAAAAAAAAAAATGTGTTGGGCTTCCGCACAGTTTTCATCTCACAAGGTATGGGTCACTCGAGGCCAGAAGGCAATGATAGGAGATCTATCCAAGGTGTCGCACAGTGGGACTGAACCCAAAACCATTATGGATGCAAAGTGACCTTCTTAATCACACATTTCTCTGTACACAGATCCTAGCATTCACTCACACATACAAACACACACACGCTCACACACACACCACTCTCCTTCTCTCCTCTCTCTCTGTCTCCCTCCTGCTTCTCTCTCTCTCTCTCTAAAGCAAACCCTTTAGAAAATAGATGCAACACAAAAGACAAAAAAAAAAAAGAAAAAACCCAGCTCATAAACATATTCGGAATATTCATAGCTGCTCCACCTACATTGACTCCTTATCAACTCCCTCTGGAAATTTCCATCTTCTTAATAGGGTATTGTTTCAATAGTTTCCTCCTTGTTATCTCTTTGCTCTGATGATCCACCGATTCCATCAACCCCCGCTGCCACCCAACCTATTTATAATATTTTTCACTTCACCTCTTCTCCTTCACTCCTTCTTTTTCCATCTCTCCTCCATATTCACTGATATTCCGTTTTATATGTATATATATATATAAAAGAATGATATTTTTCCTAAAAATAATAATGTTATATAGCCATGAACGTAAAAGCCGTAGAGCAAATTAATAATTATATATAAGATATATAAACATATTTATATATAGGCGCAGGAGTAGCTGTGTGGCAAGTAGCTTGCTTACCAACCACATGGTTCCGGGTTCAGTCCCACTGCGTGGCACCTTGGGCAAGTGTCTTCTACTATAGCCTTGGGCCGACCAAAGCCTTGTGAGTGGATTTGGTTGACGGAAACTGAAAGAAGCCCGTCGTATATATATATATATATATATATATATATATATATATATATATATATATATATATATATGTGTGTGTGTATGTGTTTGTGTGTGTCTGTGTTTGTGTGTCTATGTTTGTCCCCCCAACATTGCTTGACAACCGATGCTGTGTGTTTACATCCCCGTACCTTAGCGATTCAGCAAAAAGAGACTGATAGAATAAGTACTAGGCTTACAAAGAATAAGTCCTGGGGTCGGTTTGCTCGACTAAAGGTGGTGCTCCAGCATGGCCACAGTCAAATGACTGGAACAAGTAAAAGAGTAAAAGTGTATACTAAGGTACAACAAGAGCACCTGCTTCACTGAAAATAGAAGTGATGATACTCCTAAGCCATATATATATATATATATATATATATATATATGTGTGTGTGTGTGTATGTATATATGTATATATGTATATGTATGTATATGTGTGCAATGGCTTTTTTCGGTAAGCAGTGTTGATTTTCACAATTCTGTAAATCCCAGGACTAATTCTTTGTAAGCCTAGTACTTATTCTATTTGTCTCTTTTGTCAAAACCCTAAGTTACGGGGACATGAACACACCAACATTGGTTGTCAAGCGATGGTGGGTGGGGGCAAAAAACACAGACACAAATAACAAATACATACATACACACATACAAACATATATATATATATATATATATAAACAACAGGCTTCTTTCAGTTTCCGTCTACCAAATCCACTCACAAGGCTTTGGTCAGCCCAAGATTATAGTGGAACACACTTGCCCAAGGTGTCACTCAAAGGGATTGAACCCAAAACCATGTGGTTGGGAAACAAGCTTCTAACCCCACAGCCATGCGTGTATGAATGGTGGGGTAAGTTGTGGTATATTTTATGATGTGTACATGGTGTGTGTGTGTGTGTATGTGCGTGTGCACGCGTGCACATGCACTGTGTGTAGATGAAGTGGGTGTTTGTTTAATGTGGAGAAGAGACATGTAATGTGTGTATACATGTGTCAGAGAGACAGAGAGAGAGAGTGGGAGAGAGAAACATACATGAGAGATGCTTGAGTGTTGAGAATGGAATCTAGGGCAAATTATAATAATGATGACGGTGACGACAGGGGCAATGACAATGATGACAACAGTGATGACAAAGCGATGGATCAATTAATATTTATAAACAAAACAAGAAAATGAATAAATAAATATACTAAGAGCAATACGTCTCTTCTATCTTTTACTTGTTTCAGTCATTAGACTGTGGCCATGCTGGGGCACCACCTTGAAGAATTTTTAGTCGAATGAATCGACCACCAGTGTTTGCTTTTATTTTAAGCCTGCTACTGATTCTATCAGTCTCTTTTGTTAAACCGCTAAGTTATGGGGATGTAAACAAACCAGCACTGGTTGTCAAGCAATGATGGCGGACAAACACAGACACAAAGACACACACACACACACACACACACACACACACATAGAGAGAGAGAGAGAGAAAGAGAGAGATACATATATACGATAGACTTCTTTCAGTTTCCATCTACCAATCCACTCACAAGAGTATAGTAGGAGACATTTGCTCAAGGTGCCATGCAGTGGGACTGAACCCAGAACCATGTGAATAGGAAGCAGCCTTCTTATCACATGCCTGCACTTATATGTATACACACACACACACACACATATATATATATATATATCTTTTACTCTTTTACTTGTTTCAGTCATGTGACCGTGGCCATGCTGGAGCACCGCCTTTAATCGAGCAAATCGACCCCAGGACTTATTCCTTGTAAGCCTAGTACTTATTGTATCGGTCTCTTTTGCCGAACCGCTAAGTTACGGGGACGTAAACACACCCGCATATGTCTCAAACAAGACAGGAAT
>NC_068985.1:95666461-95667140 GCF_001194135.2 Octopus bimaculoides | reverse complement strand
ACACACACACACACACATATATATATATATATATGTAATTCAAAATATAAACAATTATAAACTATAAAATAAATTTTTATTTTTGAATATGAAACAAAACTAATGTTAACATGGAAAATAATGTTTATACATGAAAGCTAACATGTATGTACACATGCAGGACTAGATTAAAATAATGTGTGTGCGCATGCATGTATGTATGCATGTGTGTGTGTATCTATGTATGTATGTGTATGTATGTTTGTGTGTGCGTGTGCATGCATGTATTCATGTGTGTGTGTGTATGTGCATGCATGTATGCATGTGTGTATGTATATATGTATGTGTGTGTGCATGTGTGCATGTATGCATGTGTGTGTATGTATGTATGTTGTGTGCATGCATGTATGTATGCATGCATGCATGTATTCATGTGTGTGTGTGTGTACATGTGTATGACATGCGTGAACCACAAGTCTTTGGGTTCAGTCCTATGTCATGTTTGTCATGATAATTATCATCATCATCATCATTTGCTGTCTGCCTTCCATGCTGGTATGGGTTAGACGTAAGTGTCAGGTGGATCTAGATCAGTGGTTCCCAGACTGGCGTTGGCAATGGTAGTACTGAGGGTCTGTGAACTAAATTCAAAATTTCATATATTTATATATATATACATATATATATATATATATATATA
>NC_068985.1:95660051-95666294 GCF_001194135.2 Octopus bimaculoides | reverse complement strand
TATATATGGAGCAAATAATTCATGAAAAAATAATTTGCTAAGATATCATTGACTCTGTTATTATCTAGTGTAACAATTTAAAAATGATTAATAAGAGAATCAATAATGTAGGCGATTGCAGCCCCCTACTCCCGCCAAAAAAGGCGTTAAATAGCTGAAGGATTAAAATTAACCAAAGGACACACTAAGTTTGTCTACCTGCGGAATCGAGTTCAAATTCCGCTGAAGTCGAATTTGCTTTTCATCCTTTTGGGTTTGGTAAACTAAGTACCCAGTGAAACACTGGGGTCAATGTATTCAACCAGTCCCCTCCTCCAAAATTTCAGGCCTTGTGCCTTTAGTCGAAAGGGTTATTTATTTTGTATATCATTATTTGATAATGAATTTCACTTAAACTTTGAGAATAAAATGATTTTTAACTAAAATTTCTCTCTATCAGTGTGTTTGGTTCCATGAGAATCAGGAACAGGAGGTACCCAGGTCATATCTGGAAGTTTTCTTACACACACATGCATGCTCGCACGCATTTGCACACACAATCAAAGAAAGAAACAACCAAGAAATACAATTAGATATGATATAAAACTGGTCTCTCGAAGTTGTTGGTCATTCATATCTGACCAAGAACCTCTGAGACTAGTTCCCTGTCTGAGTCATGATACACTCTGCGGCTGGGGTGTAATTATTGCTCTTCCGAATCATAATTACTACCCCCATCCTTATGTTCTTCATCATAATGACAACCACCACCACCACCACCACCACCACCACTACCGCTACCACCACCACCATCATCGTCATTGTCATCATCATCATCATCGTCGTTGTCATCATCATCATCATCATCATCATCATCAACACCGTTATCCTTACAATCAGCACTATGTCTCTCCTTTTGCTCTTCTTCCTCTTCCTCTCCCTCAACATCATTATGATGATGATGATCGTCTTCATTAGCATCATCATCATTATCATCATCATCACTAACATCATTACCACCATAATAATCATCATGCCCATTATCAACATTGCCATCAGCATCACCATCAGAACCAATCACTGTCTTAACTATTCATCTCATGCTGCTGCTGCTGCTACTACTACTACTACCCTTCTCTTCATCATTGTTATCACACTCATCATACAACATGATGTCATTGTTCTGACACAGTTACTGCGGTTGTTATCTCTAGCATACAACACTCCTCTCCCTTTTGCTCTCTGTCTCTCTCTCTGTCTGTCTCTCTCTCTCTGTCTGTCTGTCTCTCTGTCTGTCTGTTTGTCTGTCTCTCTGTCTGTCTGTCTCTCTCTTTATCTACACACATGCCTGTGTATATAATGTTATCATTGGTACTGATGATTACCGATAACCATGCAAGATGCTGCTGTTGTCCTGCTGTGGAGTTATATGTGAGATCAGCGATGAGATTTGGGGGTGAAAAGAAAATTTTTTTGTGCTTGCGTCGAAGTTTTTGTTCTATTCTTTTTGTTTTTTTTCTTCTGATTTTTTTTTTGTATTTGCAATGCTTTTCTGTTCTGAGAAATTAGAACAAACTCTTTCAAAAAAAAAAGCTTTTGCATATCCATGGTGCAACAATGGTACAACTAAAGCACATGTTATGCACATCCACAGCACAACTTTGTCACAAGTGTGGTACAGCTACTTGAAAATTATGACAACTAAGTACAACTATGAGGCAACTGTGGCACAGATATAAGTCAATTATGGTGCAACTATTAGAGAACTATAGCACAACTATAATACAATCATTGTACAACTATAATATAACTGTAATGCAACTAGTGCATTGTTATGATGTAATTTTGACACAAACAGGCACAACTATAATGCAAATCTTTCCTTCTTTCTTTATCTGGATTTCACAAATATTCATAACATAATAACTAACAAAATCTATAAATTGGTAAGCTGATGTTTTGTTGATTACATTTTAAAGCAGCAAGCTGGAAGAGTCATTAGCATGCTGGTCAAAACGCTCAACAGAATTTTGTCCATCTTTACGTTCTGAATTCAGATTCTGCTGAGGTTGACTTTGCCTTTCATCCTTTCGGGGTTAAGAAATTAAGTATCACTGAAGCACTGGGGTTGATGAAATCAACTAAACCTCTCCCCTAAAATTTCAGGCCTTGTGAATATAATAGATAAGATTGTTGTTGTTGTTGTTGTTGTTATTATTGAGCTGGCAGAATTGTTAGCATGCTTGGCAAATGCTTAGGTATTTCATTCATCTTTATGTTCTGAGTTCAAATTCTGCTGGGGTTAATTTTTGCCTTTTATCATTTCAGGGTCAATAAATTAAGTACCAGTGGGCCATAGGGGTCGACGTAATCGACTAGTCCCTTCTCCCCAAATTTCTGGCCTTGTACCTTTAGTGGAAGGGATTATTACTTCCACCTTAGCGAAGGTAGAGATATTGCTTTCAGTCATGTTTGTTTGTTTGTCCATGGACAAGATATTTCAAGAACTGATGGATGGATTCGCATGAAACTTTCAGGGATGTTTGGCCTTGTGACTGGCACAAACTGATTAGATTTTGATATTGATCTGGTACCAGACAAGGATTCTGGATTATTTCTCCTGTTTTTTTACTTAATTTTTGAGAGCAGTTGGATTCATATTTAGTATTCTAGTTTTTGAGAGCAGTCGAGTTCATTTCAGATATTCTCATTTTAAAAATCATCTCCGGCTAATCATTGAGAGGACATTGGTGTTGCCTTGACAGAGGTTTGCGCTCTCTGAGTGCTCTTATTATTATTATTATTATTTTTATTATTATTATTATTATTATTATTATTGGCAGTATTGTTAGCACACTTGGCAAATGCTAAATGACATTTCATCCATCTTTACATTCTGAGTTTAAATTTCTGCTGACATTGACTCTATCTTTCATGCTTTTGGGGGTCTGGAAAGTAAGTATCAGTTGGACCCTGCAGTCAATGTAATTGACATACCTCTCTCATGTGCCTAAATTTGAAGGTAATATGCTCTGGCTTTTTTTTTTTATTTTGAAAATGCTAATCTTTATTGCATTTTGTTTATGGAGAACAACTCCTTTCAAACAATGTGTAGTCACAGCACACTTGAGGGGACTTTGAGACACTGCAGTGTTTCAACCTAGTTGTCTCTTCAGTCAAAGCTACTCCTGGATCAATGAATTTGAACAAAGGTTCTGGCTTTTGTTTATAGAATTCATCGTCATCATTTAATGTTTGCTTTCCATGTTGGCATGGGTTGGATGGTTTGACAGGAGCTAGCATACCACAGAACTGCACTAGGCACCAGTTGTCTGATTTGATATGGTTTCTATGGTTGGATACCGTGCTTAATGCCAACCACTTTACAGGGTGTGTTGGGTGCTTTTCATGTGGCACTTGCACAGGTGATTTTACATGGCACCTGCATAGGAGCTTTATACATGGCACAAGCACAGATGCGTTTTATGTGACACCAGCCAGCAGCAGAGTCACCAAATAACTTGCAAGACGAAAGCCTCTTGAAAGAGGGAGTAGAACCAAGAGAAGAGGTGCCTGGCCAGAAGTTAGAGTATGATAGAAGGACAGAGATAATTGTCTCAGTATAGAGGAGGTGCATGTTGATGTGTGCCAAACAGAAGATAAATTGCCACATGCATGGGGAACAGTGAAATTCAAAATAATGATGTACAAAATCATTCTCAATTTGTTCTGGCAGATTCGAGCCTGAAGATGCTAATCGCCGTTGTATTTTGTAGACAGAGAACAACTTCTTATTGCAGACAACATGTGTTAACAACTTGATCCATTGAGGTGAGGGGACTTTGAGACTTAATGGTTTTTTGATCTGATTGTAGTCAAATAATAAAAATAAACCAACAAATTCTTCAATGTCATCTCTTTAGCAGTTATGGTTGAAGTAGTGCTAAGGAGGTGATGTCAGTGAATATATGTATTTGTTGGAGTAAAAATTAAATTTTACATAATCCCTAATGGTTCAATTCATATGTCTTTGTACAAGTCATTGGTATTTACTAGACAATGCCTTCAAAATTTTCAACTTTGAGAAAGTGTCTATTTATTACATTTCTATTATCTATAACAGGGACTCTGAATCATTTCTTGACTTATGGACCCCTTTCATTACTATTTTACTCTGCGACCAGACATTGTCCTTGTGTCTGAGTCCACCAAGCAAGTGGTGCTGCTGGAGCTGACTGTCTCATGGGAAGACCACCTGGAAGAAGCTTTTGAGAGAAAGCTCTCCAAGTACACGGGTCTGGTCACTGACTGCCGGTGGGCTGGCTGGAGAGTGAGGTGTCTCCCAGTGGAGGCTGGATGCGGGGGGTTCGCAGCCCATTCCCTGACTAGAGCCTTTAGCAGTTCGGGCATTGAGGGAGTGAGAAGGAGGAAGGCCATCGGCAGTAGAACCGATGCGGCAGAGAAGGCCTCAAGATGGCTGTGGATCAAAGGAAGAGAGCCATGGGGTGGCTAGCTGGCCATCTGGACACAAGCTGGGGTCTGATCAGCCCCAGCTGGGTCACCTGGAGGAGGGTGTATGATGTCAAAAGACCCGAAACACCCGATGATACCCGATGATGTCGAAAGACCCGAAACACCCTAGAGTAGGGTACATACATCAGTCATTGATGTATGCACCCTACTCTAGTGAACCCTGATGTTTAAAAAATTAGGGCTATAGGTACTTCTTTCAAAATTTCTGTTTTGTTTTATTTTGTTTTTTTTATTTTGTTTTTCACCCATTCACTTGTGTAGATTTGCAATAGAATATGAGAGAACATGTTTCAATGGCTGGAAGCATGATGAATGATGTAAAACGGACAAAAAAAAAACCCTAGCAGAATCTTGCAATAATACACCTAAAACAAAAATATTTTCATGAACTCTTAAAATACTATTGTGGATCCCCAATTTGCTATTTTGCTTGCATGGACCCCCAACAAACCTTATGTGGACCTCAGTTGAGAACCAACAATCTGTGATATATTTCTTGCCACTGTCCCTGTATGTAATGCTATGACATCTATATGTGTAATGTATAATCACACACGTGTGTCTACACATGCAAATATGTGTTTGATTCTGTGATGATGTTTATTTCTTCTCATCTCTGTGTTACCATTCCCCCTTCCCTTACATGTCTCTCTCTCTCTTTCTCTCTTTCTTTACCTGCCCCTCTGCTCACTATACCTCCTCCCACCCTAACTTCCCCATTATCATTTAAGGCCCGTTTTCCCTGCTGATATGGGTTGGTTGGTTTGACAGGAGC
Organism: Octopus bimaculoides; assembly: GCF_001194135.2. Lineage (NCBI taxonomy): Eukaryota > Metazoa > Mollusca > Cephalopoda > Octopoda > Octopodidae > Octopus > Octopus bimaculoides. The sequence continues at coordinate 95,661,007 of NC_068985.1, read as the reverse complement.
TGGCAAGCCACAGTGCCACACCAGGCTCCGGTTGTCTGTTTTCGCATGGATACTACAGCCGGATGCACTTCCTAATGTCAAACATTTTATAGAGTTCACTGGGTGCTTTTTTACGTAGCAGCAGCACAGGTGAAATTTATGCGGCACCAGCACAGGTGCAATTTATGCAGCACCAGTACAGGTGCAATTTATGTGGCACCAACAGGAAATGGTAAGAATAAACAACACCAACATCCATGAGAAAATACACGTCAACACATATCACCCAACTTCATCAACACATGTATATATGCATGCAATATCACAGTACACATGCATGTAGACATACAACGATACATGCACACACACATACACACATTTTGTGTTCTATTTGAATGAAGATTGATCTGTATATGTTTGTGTGTCTGTTCTCCCCCCCCCAGTCTCGCTTGACAACCGGTGTGTGTGTGTGTGTATGTGCATATATCTACATACATATATGTTCATATTTGTGGCATATATAGTTACATTAGCCATGTGCATTTTGTACACATGGAAACAATTAGAGGAAACGGTAAGAATAAACAACACCAACATTCATGAGAAAATACACACCTCAACACATGTCACCTAACTTCGTTAAAATATGCATATACACATGCAATATCACAGTACACATACATTTAGACATACAATGATACACATGTACACATATACACACTCACACATTTTGTGTTCTACTTGAATGAAGATTGATCTGTACTGTTATTTTTTTATCTAATTAATGTGTGTTTTTTTTGCGTGTATGTGTGTGTGTGCATGTGTCCATGTGTACACATGTATATGCATGTGTATAAGTGTGATTTTAGTTTCACCTACATACGTACTTGCCTCTATTTGTATATTTATCTTTGTTTATAAGCATTGTTGAGTGGTTGAGTGGCTATATATATATATATATATATATATATATATAT
>NC_068985.1:95657350-95659996 GCF_001194135.2 Octopus bimaculoides | reverse complement strand
ATATATATGTAGGGATGTATATGTATGTATATATATATGTAGGGATGTACATGTGTGTGCATGTATATATATATATATATATATGTATACATACATGCACACATATATACAGATAAATGTTTATATGTATATATGCATATATGTATATATAAACGTGCATTTGGCACACATGGAAACACTAAGAGGAAACACTAAAAATATAAACATCATCACCTGCTTGATAATGTACATACCCTCACCAACACACACACACATTTAACAACAATAACAATACAAATATACACGTACATTCTGCGTAATACTTAAATGAAGATTGTCCTGTTGTTATTATTTGCTTCATAAGTGTGTGTGTGTGTGTGTGTGTGTGTGTGTGTGTGTGTGTGTGTGTGTGAATGACTTTATGTACGCCTACATATGTACTTATCACAATTTGTGTTTTTGAGTCTCAGTGTTTACCATGTTTCTAAGACATTGTCATGTGGGTGTGTGCACCTATACAAAATCATGAGATAGAATGACTTTGTCACCAATCAGTGTAGAAGGAACGGTTTTTCTATGAATTCTTAAAGTAACGAGATAAAGATTCTTGCATTGAGTTTAACTCTTTGCCTGGCCTCTCTGTCATGTGCGATGCACAAGACATCTTTCTCTGGCCTCCATGCAACATATACAATACACATTCCCAACCTTTTTCAACCACCATAGTAACTTGGAACCGCTGGCCAGCTTCCGTGCCATGCAGCCCATAACAAGATCATAAAGCATGGTTCCTTTCCCAGCTTGAGCCATTGGGGCTAGACCAAGGGAATGGTAAAAGCCTAGATGGTATGACAGTTTTCCCCATTCCGTGATGGTAAGTCCCCCTCCATCATGTGGGATGCCACATGTTGTGACATCTTCTCCAATGGCAACTTGGTGTTGTCAGCTACCAGCCCAGGGTCTGCTACGTGTCAGGCTGAGAAAAACAAATGGTCAAAGTATTGGTCACTCTCTGACAGGTTTGCGGTGAAGCCTGTGACAGTTGAGACTTCCAGCATTCTCAGCCCCTGGGCCATATCCCTGCTCACCATTATTGGGGCAGAGATTGCTGTCTGCCAAAGTGAGCCCTATGAGTGCAAATGACTGTTTCAACACATCTCCCTCGCTGCCCTCTGGCACAACACCTTTTCCATTTTGTCTGCTGGGGCCACAAGAAATGTTTCTAAATTGTGAGAGGCAAGATTCTCTGTTAATCCTTCTATTTATTCTTTTATTCTTTTACTTGTTTCAGTCATTTGACTGCGGTCATGCCGGAGCACCACCTTTAGTCGAGCAAATCAACACCAAGACTTATTCTTTGTAAGCCTAGTACTTACTATAGCGCTTAGTTACGAGTATGTAAACACACCACCATCGGTTGTCAAGCGATGTTGGAGGGGGGACAAATACAGACACACAAACATATACACATACATATACATGTATATATACGACGGGCTTCTTTCAGTTTCCATCTACGAAATCCACTCACAAGGCTTTGGTTAGCCCGAGGCTATAGTAGAAGACACTTGGCCCAAGGTGCCACACAGTGGGACTGAACCTGGAACCATGTAGTTGGTAGGTAAGCTCCTTACCACACAGCTACCCCTGTGCCTACATACAATCACCTCTGTATATCCCTTCCTTTCCTTCTTTTATTTTATGAATATTCTCTCTCTCTCTCTCTCCTCCCTTTGCACAGAAGGATTGTTGTTGTTGTTGTTGTTGTTATTATTGAGCTGGCAGAATTGTTAGCATGCTTGGCAAATGCTTAGCTATTTCATCCATCTTTATGTTCTGAGTTCAAATTCTGCTGGGGTTGATTTTTGCCTTTTATCCTTTCAGGGTCAATAAATTAAGTACCAGTGGGCTACAGGGGTCGATGTAATCGACTAGTCCCTTCTCCCCAAATTTCTGGCCTTGTACCTGTAGCAGAAGAGATTATTACTTTCACCTTTTTGATTACATGTTCTGGCCACTGATATATTTGCAAATAATTTTGAATTGTTTACTATATATTCTGCGTAATATATTTTTGCGTTCATTCCTCTTCTTTTGTTATTTATTTTTCACTCTTATCCAGTTTTTTTTGCTGTGGCTCGTTTAACTGGTTTCGTCTTATAAACGCTATGCATGACATTTGAATTCAGAATTTGAATTGCGTAGATAGAGGTTGACACATTATTCCTGCCTGTCGGGACACATGTTAAGCCCCAAGGTATGGTTTTTGTGTTAAAATCTATGTACAGGAATGGATCCACTTTTGGTTCCTAACTTCGAAATTGCAACAGAAGACTAACCTTTTATTGTTATAGAAATTTTAGATTCTTATGTCATGTTGCTTGCCGACAGCTTTTATAGTTGAGGAGATTAAATATGAGTGATTATAGTAGCTTTATAGCAGTTGACTGCTATTTCTAGACATGTAAGGGTTTTTATAACCCTCTCTGTTATAATTGTGATTTATTCACAATTATATGCTCTTCTTTGATAAAATAAACTTTTGATTGCATATTCTGGCCACTGATAAATTTGTTAATAATTTTGATTTGTTTACGATATATCCTGTGTAATGTATTTTTACATTAATTCCTCTTCTTATATATATATATATATATATATATATAT
>NC_068985.1:95655512-95656708 GCF_001194135.2 Octopus bimaculoides | reverse complement strand
ATATATATATATATATATACATATGTTACAAAACAGGAAGTTGGAGAAATTTTTGGTAAATTATCCAATTTCCTGTTTTGTTATATAATAACTTGTAAACAATATTTCCAGAATTTTCAATTCCATACAACTACAAGTACACACTGGATTGTAATACTAGAATAAGCAGACATGTTCCAAGAGCACACAGCTTATATTTTACCCTCCCTACATAACACACACACACACACACACACACAAACACACATATATATATATATACATACATACACACACACACACACACATAAATATGTACATATGGTGGAGTCTCTCGTCCGGAATGACAACTGAGGGCTCAGTAAAATGAAGCGGTAATGATGTTCTATGGACATGAATGTGTTTCTTGAGGCCTGCTGATGCCTTGAAAACCTTTTGGCAAAGGGAACAAGTTGAGGACTGAGTTTGCTTGAGTGCTTGTAGATCATTTGCTACGTGTTTTCTTCAGTGAGCAGCAAGGCCTGCTTTGCTTTGTGCCACAAAACCACAATGACATGTAAGGTTTTCAGTTAGAGGAGCAACATTTTACCAGTGCGTCTTCATGCTTGCATGAAGTTTGTCCTGATGTTGGAGTCGACTTTTCTCAAATCTTTGCACTGAGGAGAAACAGGACTAGCACCAGGCCCTGCATTTTGATGCCTTGTTTTCCCAGGAATAAAAGGGAATGTTGCATGTGTGTGTGTGTGTGTGTGTGTGTGTGTGTGTATAGGCCACATTGCCTCGCAGAAGCAATGTGGCCGATGCCAGTGCTGCGTAACATGCAGCCATGCTGGTGGTATATTAAAACGCCATTTCAGCACTGGGCCTCACAGAGGCAATGACTAATGACTGAGAACCTTGGCAATATGGATTGTTTAAGAAGAAAACTCATCAAGCCAAGTGAAATCATAGTTGTGGCAGATACCGGTGTCATGCAACTGGCACCTGTGCCAGTGGCATGTAAAAGCACCCATTACACTCTTGGAGTGGCTGGTATTAGGAAGGGCACCTAGTGGTAGAAACCATGCCAAGTCAGACTGGAGTCTGGTGTAGTTACTCGGCTTGCCAGCCCTGGTCAAACTGTCCAACCCATGCCAGCATGGACTACGGGCATTAACTGATGATAATGTTGATGACAATGATATATATATATATATATATATATATATATATATATA
>NC_068985.1:95652452-95655243 GCF_001194135.2 Octopus bimaculoides | reverse complement strand
GTGCGGGTGACACGTAAAAGCACCCACTACACTCTCTGAGTGGTTGGCGTTAGGAAGGGCATCCAGCTGTAGAAACTCTGCCAAATCAGATTGGAGCCTGGTGTAGCCATCTGGTTTCACCAGTCCTCAGTCAAATCGTCCAACCCATGCTAGCATGGAAAGCGGACGTTAAATGACGACGATCATCATCATCATCGTTTAACATCCACCTTCCATGCTAGCATATATATATATATATATATATATACGACGGGCTTCTTTCAGTTTCTGTCTACCAAATCCACTCACAAGGCTTTGGTCAACCTGAGGTGATAGTTGAAGACACTTGCTCAAGGTTCCATGCAGTGGTATTTGAACCTGGGACCACGAGGTTGTGAAGCAATCTTCTTACCACACAGCCATGCCTGTACCTACATACATAAATATAAATATATCCTTTGATTTATCATTGAACATTTGGAATAATTTCTCTGCCTCTCAGTACCTATTTTGTCTTTCTGTGTGTCTGTGTGTGTGTGTGTCTGTGTGTGTGTGTGTATCAAGTAGTAATTTTGTTTCTCCCTCTCCTTCTTTCCTCTGCCCACTCTCTTTCCATCCATTTATCTATCCAGCAGAAATCCATTTCCTGTTAATCACTTCTACATTATTGTTATTATTATATAGCTGTGTCTCGCTCACTCAAACAGCAGGCTTTATTTATTCCTTGACAATTCTTGTATCAACTATATTGAATTACATGTTCAACATGTAAGGTCGTCGCTACCTCACTAATTTAAGCATAGCTGTGTGGTTAAGCAGCTCATTTTGCAATCATGTGGTTTAGGGTTCAGTCCCATTGCACAGCACCAAAACAAGGCTTTGGTTAGCTTGAGGCTATAGCAAAAGGCAGGTTTCATGGAATGGGACTGAACCCAGAACCATGTGGTTGGGAAACAAGCTTCTTACCACACAGCCATGCCTATAGTAATTGTTTTTTTTTTTCTCAGTTCAAAGGCATTTAAGATTTTAAGGAAAGAATTACTGTTGATTTAGTCAATAATCAGTTCTTAACTGGAACTTATTCTTCTCACTTTGGCCTGTGACAACCATGATAGATGAAACAACCCCTTACAAGCTGACCCTCTGGCTTGTGGGGCCAGGAGCTGTTTTATTGTTTAGCCCTAAGTTAGATCTCATCAAACAGACATGATCAGCTGTAATTCTTTTGTTCTTTCGTTTCAGTCATTTGACTGTGGCCATGCTGGAGCACCGCCTTTAGTTGAACAAATCGACCGTAGGATTTTTCAAAGTGGTGCCCCAGCTTGGCCACAGCCCTTTGGCTAAAACAAATAAAAGATATAGGAAATTTACAGAGAATGAAGACAGTATTCTTATATTCTTGTTTCAGTCATTTGACTGCAGCCATGCCAAACAAATTGATCCCAGGACTTATTCTTTGTAAGCCGAGTAATTTATTCTATCGGTCTCTTTTGCTGAACTGCTAAGTTACAAGGACGTAAACACACCAACATTGGTTGTCAAGCGATGGTGGCGGGGACAAACACAGGCACACAACCCCCCACATACACACACACAAACGCACACACACACACACACAGAGTTTCCATCTACCAAATCTACTCACAAGGCTTTGGTCGGCCCGAAACTCTAGCAGAAGACACTCACCCTAGGTGCCATGCAGTGGGACTGAACCCGGAACCATGTGGTTGAGAAGCAAGCTACTTACCACACAGCCACTCTTGCGCCTGTAATAGTCACATTTTCTCTTTCTTTTTCTCCAACAAAATTTATATAAGATAAAAAATAATTAAATGTATACTTATTTTTTTAAGTTGGTAAGATGTGATACGAGTGAAACTTGGCTGCTACTTCTGGCAGAGCAAGTAAGTGTAGACAGGCTTCTCTGTTAGTTAAAGCTGTTTACTGGCAAAGATTCTTATCAATCAAGTTCTGTGCTATCGTTTACTTCTATGGTTTCATAGTAACACTTAATCATCCCAAATATCCAACAACATATTGTTTATCTGTGTGTGCATTAGGGTGTATGTATGTGTGTGTTTTTGTATGTATGCTTATATATGTAAGTGTGTGTGTATATATATATATATGATGTATAATTGTATGTGGGTATGTATACGTCATATATCTGGATATATGTGAGTGTGTTTATGTGTATAAGTATATATATATATATAGATATATACATACACATATACACATATACACAACAAACACATACACATACATGAATATGTATTTGTTTTACAAGATTCTTGATACAAAATTGTGTGTTGAAACAGATATTGTTACAATTGGGGATGGCCATATTTTTTCAATCAAACACTTGCATGAGTGTGTGTGTGCTTAATTGACGAAACATGACCATCCCCAAGTATAACAGTATATATCATCATCATCATCATCATTTAGCATATGTTGTTCATACTGGCATGGGTTGGATGGTAAGTAGCTTGCTTCCCAACCACATGGTTCTAGCTTCAGTCTCACTGCGTGGCACCTTGGGCAAGTGTTCTCTACTATAGCCTTAAGCTGACCAAAGCTTTGTGAGTGGATTTGGTTGACAGAAACTGAAAGAAGCCCGTCATATATATATATATATATATATATCATCATCATCATCATCGTCGTTTAACGTCCGCTTTCCATGCTAGCATGGGTTGGACGATCTGACTGAGGACTGGTGAAACCGGATGGCAACACCAGGCTCCAATCTAATTTGGCAGAGTTTCTACAGCTGGATGCCCTTCCTAACGCCAACCACTCAGAGAGT
>NC_068985.1:95649871-95651146 GCF_001194135.2 Octopus bimaculoides | reverse complement strand
GAAGGCCAGGTACAGAGGTTTATCCTTGGCTAGATATTTCTCCTGCAGCTGTCTCACTAGAAATATGGCATCAGTGGTGCTTTTACCTGGCACGAAACCAAACTGCATCTCATCTAAATTGATTCGCTCCCTAATTAGTTGGGCTATGACCCTCTCCGTAACTTTCATAACCTGATCTAACAGCTTGATGCCTCTGTAATTATTAGTATCTAAAGCGTCACCTTTACCTTTGTAGCAGTTTACTATGGTGCTGCTACACCAGTCATTGGGTATGACTCCGTGTATCATCTGGTTCGTAATACGGGTGACTAGGCTGTAGCCAACACTGCCAGATATTTTGAGCATCTCTGCAGTATGTATATATATCTGTGTCTGTGTTTGACCCCTACCATCACTTGACAACCAATGTTGGTGTCTTTAATATGGCAAGTAGTTATTGTATACCTTAGTTCATCTCTAAAGATGTGGTTGCTGCCTACAAGATCAGCCTGGGGTTAAACTAGTAGCAACATGGAACACCCACCATGATTTGGGGACTGACTTTACTTTATAGTATTGTTACTGCCCTGATCTCTTCCCGAGATTCTAGGCCTAGCTATTTTGCTTGCTGTAAATCACTGACTGATGGTTGTTTTGCTTACAATATATTGATGGCTGGAGTGGTCTCTGGCTATTGTTGCTCAGGCGGCCAGGTTTTCATGACTGAGGATGAATTAAGCAGCTTGAAACTGAGTCAGTCTTGCAATCCTTGTTGTCTGCTAGAGGATGATAGGAGTTCACTACTCCTGCTAGCAATATATGTTATATATAAAGATTGCAGTGTTGCACTGTTAACCAGCTGGCAGAAGATCTGCCTGGGGTTAAACTAGCACTAATATTGAACAGCCAAATTGATGTGGTGATGGACTTTTACTTGTTAGTATAATTACTACTCTGATCTCTGCTTGAGATTGTACAACTAGCTATTTCACTTGTTGCACATCAGTGGCCGATGGTCACTTGGTTTACAATATATTGCTGGCTGGAGCAGACCTTGGCTGTCGCTCAGGCGACCAGGTACTTGAGACTGAGTCAGTCCCATGACCTGTTGTCTGCTAGAGGACAGTAGGGGTACACTCCTCCTGCAAGCAATATATATATATATATATATATATATATGTATATACAGAGTGCAGTGCTGCACCGATAACCATCTGGCGGAAGATCTGCCCGGGGTTAAATCAGTAGCAACATCGAACAGCCACTTTGATGTGGTGACTGACTTTTGATATTAAT
>NC_068985.1:95647951-95648962 GCF_001194135.2 Octopus bimaculoides | reverse complement strand
ATATATATATATATATATATACATATATACGACGGGCTTCTTTCAGTTTCCATCTACCAAATCCACTCACAAGGCTTTGGTCGGCCCGAGACTATAGTAGAAGACACTTGGCCAAGGTGCCACGCAGTGGGACTGAACCTGGAACCATGTGGTTGGTAAGCAAGCTACTTACCACACACCTACTCCTTCGCCTATGTCAGTGTTATTTTCATTTTTGCATAACTTAGATGACAATATATTCACCGCACCCTGAAGTGTCTGGGCAGCAAATCCAGGTAAGGAGGTGGATGGCAGGAGTTTTTGGTGGGGTGAAGTGATAGGAGAAATGGGAGAGAGGGAGCTATGCAACATCTGTAATGCTTGAGGGAGGGGTGGAATTGAAAGGAGGAGAGACATGAGTTGGGGAGGCTAGAGGGATGGAGAGAATACTAATATTTTGTCGGTTACGAAGGCAAGGGTTCCAGTTGGTCCGATCAGTGGAACAGCCTGCTCATGAAACTCATGTGCATGTGGCTGACCAGTTTTTTGGGAGATTCTGCATGACACAAAATGTGACAAGGCTGACCCTTTGGATTTCAGGTACAGGTCATTTTTGCCAGCTGAGCAGACTGGAATTATGTGAAATAAAATTTCTTTGCGATGGACACAACATACTACTACTGGGAATTGAAATCACAATGTTATGATCATGAGCTGAACGCCCTAACTGCTAAAACATGCAACCCTTCACTGATGGAGAGAGAGAGAGAGAAGGAGAGAGATAGAGAGAGAGTGAGAGAGAGAGAGAGAGAGAGAGGAGAGAGAGAGAGAGAGAAGGGAGAGAGAGAGAAGGGAGAGAAAGCAAGCGATATAGTGTATATATTTACACATATTTATATATGTATATATTTATATAACTGTATATATATACATAAATACACACACACAAACACACACTATATATATACACACATATATATGCATTATACACACACATACATATGTGTATGTATATATATATTCATATATATA
>NC_068985.1:95640458-95643410 GCF_001194135.2 Octopus bimaculoides | reverse complement strand
GAAGATGAGAAGAGTGTGTTTGTGTTGAATTAAAAATATAATTACAGGGAAATGCTGTCAAGTGCTTGCCTGGTAGGCCGAAATGATTGCTGACAACTGTTGGGAAGGACAAAATGGCAATCACAATGTTAAATAGGTGGAGGCACATGGCATAGTGGTTAGAGCAGCGGACTCGCAGTCGAGGGATTACAGGTTCGAATCTCAGACCGAGTGATGTGTGTGTTTATGAGTGAAATGCCCAAGCTCCACGTGGCTCCGGCAGAAGGTAATGGCAAACTTCTGCTGACTCTTTTGCCACAACTTTCGCTCACCTGAGATGGACTGGTGTCCCATCCAGGTGGGGAAATCTATACGCTGATGGGAGGTACATGGCCTAGTGGTTAGAGCAGTGGACTCGTGGTCGAGGGATCATGGGTTTGAATCTCAAACGGCGATGTGTGAGGTTATGAGCGAAGCACCTAAGCTCCACGTGGACCCGGTAGAATGTAATGGCAAACTTCTGCTGACTCTTTCGCCACACTTTCTCTCACTCTCTCCTCCTGCATCTAGCAGCTCACCTGAGACAGACTGGTGTCCCATCCAAGTGGGAAACCTCTATGCCAATGAAACCAGGAAACCGACCCTTATGAACCAAGCATGGCTTGAGAAGGAACAAACAACAAAAACAATGTTAAATAGACATTATAAGAAGAAACATTATTTACATTATTTACATTTGATGGATATTTGTCCTCATATTGTTTGTTGTTAAGTGATGGTATAAGAGATAGGGAGTGTGTGGGTGGATTCATCCGACTAATATCTTTCAAGGTGGTGCTCCAGCATGGCTACTGACCAATGACTGAAACAAGCAAATGATAAAAAAGAAATATGTGTAGTTAGCATAAGAAAGTTGAAATAGACCTTGTTAATGAAAAATGGCTGTTGTTGTTGCTTGATGATAAAGAGAAAATGTTTATCATTGTTTAAGTCCTAAATACATTTGATGTCTTCATTGATTGTCTTTCTTGCTGGAAATTGTGTAGTTTTCAGATGAGTTTGGTGTAGGATGTATGTGTTGTTTGCCAATGTTTTCTTTTCATATATGAATGTGTTGTTTGCTAATGTTTTCTTGTTGTATATGAATGTGTTGTTTGCCAATGTTTTCTTTTCATATTTTGTTTCGTGTTGTGTCGTGGAGTCCATTACAATTAGAAAATTATGCATTGCTTAATGAATTAGGAAAATCTTTAATTAAAAAAATAGCTAAAATCTAGAAAACAGTTATGTTTTCAATATTTATCTTTTGTCTCTGTCTCTTGCTGTCTCTGTCTGTCTGTCTCTCTCTTGAATACATATTTACACACACACTTATGCACACACACCCATAAATACTCACTCACTCACACACACACGCACACACACACACAAACACACACAGACACTCTCACACATGCACAAAGCCACACACACACACAAACACACACACACATGCACATGCTCACACACAAACACACACATGCACGCACACACACAAACACACACGCACACACACACACACACACACACACAACATATATTTTACAGAATCGTATACATGTGATACAAGTTTTAATCCCATGTTGAATAGTGAAACTGAAACTATTCCACAATGGTGGAGTCATGATTATTGGTTGTATCTCGCAGAAAATCAATCATCTTTTATCGTTTACTTGTTGTCATCATCATCGTCATCGTCGTCGTCGTCGTCGTCGTCGTCGTCGTCGTTGTCGTCGTCGTCGTCGTCGTCGTCGTTGTCGTCGCCGCCGCCGCCGCCCTCCTCCTCCTCCTCCTCCTCCTCCTCATCATCATCATCACTGCTGTCATTGCCATCATTATTAACATCACCCTTAAGGTTGGCGAGTTGGCAGAATCGTTAGTACACTGGGTGAAATATTTAACGGTGTTTTGTCTGTCTTTACGTTCTGACTAGTTGATTACATCGACCTCAGTACTCAACTGGTACTTATTTTATCAACTCTGAAAGGATGTAAAGCAAAGTCGACCTCGGCAGAATTTGAACTCAAAACCTAGCAGCAGACAAAATACCGCTAAGCCTTTCACCCAGCGGGCTAACAATTCTTTTCTACTCTAGGCAAAAAGCCCAAAATTTTTGGAGAGGGGCCAGTCAATTAGTTGAATAAACCCACAGGCACACAACAAGCTTCTACACAATTTCTGACTACCGAATTCACTCCCAAGATATTCGTTGGTCTGAGACACTTACCCAGGTGCCACACTGTGGAACTGAACCCAAAACCACATGACTACAAAGCAAACTTCTTAACCCCACAGCCATGCCTGCACCTGTAGGAATATGTGCCCCAAAGCATGTTTTATTTATTTATTCTTATTTATTTTTTTCGTCTGAGGAATTTCCATAGTATTCAAATAATCCTTATTTGAAACGATAATGGTCATTTTTAAAAAGCTATTTTTCATGTTTAATTGTGACATTAGATTGTTAGAGAAATATATGGTGAAATTATTCAAAGTCACAGGATTAAGTTTTAGCTAAAAAGGGAAAATATACAAGAATAAAAATTACAGTATAAACCAGTTGATGAAAAGAGCCAAAAATTCAGAGCCAATAAAAAAAAAAAACATTTGCAAAAAGTGAAATGTTAGAGAAAAAAAATAGTTAAACATCGAAGGTCGTTAAAAAAAGATATATTGCAGTCAAACAAGAAGTACTGAGAAAATATCTGTGAAAAAAACAAAAAAAAACATAGGCATAGGCGTAGCTGTGTGGTTAGAAACTTGCTTCCCAACCACATGGTTCCGGGTTCAGTCCCACTGCGTGACACCTTGGGCAAGTGTCTTCTACTATAGCTATGGGCTGACCAAAGCCTTGTGTGTGGATTTTGTAGAAGGAAACTGGAAGAAGCCCACTATATATTTATATGTGTGTGTGTGTGTTTATCCCCCCCCCCC
>NC_068985.1:95631486-95640448 GCF_001194135.2 Octopus bimaculoides | reverse complement strand
CCCCCCCCACCATCACTTGACAACTGATGCTTCATCAGAGCCTCGAATATGAAGTGCAATTTATTTGGGAAAGAATTACCTTTTTACCTAAATACAGAACAGCATCAACATGTATATAAATAACCGATTAGGTTGAATGCAATTTAAAAACATAAATAACTGAATTTATTTGGTAATTTTCAAAAGGCTAAATGGTTGGATGTTTGAATTTCTATTCATAGCATTGTCTATACAGTGGCCATGGGCAACAGATAACTTTCAACAGCCTGGTTCACCTATCAGTGAATAGGTACGACAAAGTGGGATAATTTGCTTCTCTTAGCAACAACAGCAGTGGTTGAAGAAACAGCACTGAAAATACACAAGTCTTTCATGAATTGCAAGTCTCCAATAAATTAGATCTCATATTTCTCTCAGTGATCAATGTTCTGGTTGCTGGTTAGAAAATGGATGAATATATCATGAAAACAACAGATGAAATAAAAGACTATTTATTCTACCCCTAACTACAAAATCTTAGAATATATCAAAATTATTGCAACCATGTGGGTTTAGAAAAGTACTGTTGCTGAATATCTCTGGGCACGAGGTTTAAAATTTTAGGGGTGGGGTCTAGTCGATTAGATTGAACCAGTATGCAACTGGTACTTAATTTATCGACTCCGAAAAGGATAAAAGGCAAAGTCGACCTCGACGGAATTTGAACTTGGAACGTAAAGACAGACGAAATACCACTATGCGTTTCACCCAGCATGCTAACGATTCTGCCAGCTTGCTGCCTTAATGAACCGAATGTGTTATGAGCAGATATTCATCATAAAAGAGAAGTTCTCATACAATGAATCACAACAGTGATTAGCATATTTACTTTAGAATAAATCAGCCATCATTCAAATATATATAAGATTCCGCAAAAAAAAAAAATGTTGATAATAACCAAGGAAGCTTTGCTAATGGCAAAAATACAAACCTGAATTAGACTCTCTGAAACATCTCACATAAAAGTATGACTGTGATATCATGAAATCTATCAGGAGTTACTGTTATATGATTGCAAATCTGGTGTGGATTTTATTAGTTATAAACAATATTCCCAAGACCGTTTGTGTCTTAACAGCAGAACGAATGGACAACACTCCATTAACAACATTTTGAAAATGAGTTTTCTTAAAGTCTCTAAACATCAGACTAATGGATTTTGTAATGTTATTGTTACAATCTAAACATTAAAGAGAAATAAGGAAATATGGAAAATTGTTAATAAAAAACACTAGATTTGAACTTCAAATAGACATGTTTGTAATATAATAATGTGTTTAAAAAAAAGGAGATATTCTTTAGTTACACACACACACACATACACATACATATGCACACATGGAGGCTCAGGTATAATTGAGTGGTTAAAAGTATACTTCTGAACCTTGTAGTTTCAGGTTCAGTTCCACTGCATGGTACCTTGGGCAAGAGTCTTCTGCTATGGTGCATGGTTGGTCAGAGCCATTTTCAATGGATTTGAGAGATGGGAAGTGAAAGACACCAGTTGTATGTATGTGTGTGTTCAGGGGTTTGTGGATACGTGGGCATTTGTTCAGGGTTTTGTGGGTGTTTGTGTCTCCTTGTCTTGACATTATGTGACAGATGGAGTGACTGCGTGGTAAGTAGCTTTCTTACCAACCACATGGTTCCGGGTTCAGTCCCACTGCATGGTATCTTGGGCAAGTGTCTTCTACTATAGGCTTGGGCCAACCAAAGCCTTGGGAGTGGATTTGGTAGACAGAAACTGAAAGAAGCCTGTTGTATATATATATATATGTGTGTGTGTGTGTGTGTTTGTGTGCCTGTGTTTGTTCCCCATCATCGGTTGATGACCGATGGTGGTGTGTTTACGTCCCCGTAACTTAGAGGTTTGGCAAAAGAGACCGATGGAATAAGTACTAGGCTTGCAAAGAATAAGTCCTGAGGTCGATTTTTGTCTGTCTTTACGTTCTGAGTTCAAATTCTGCCGAGGTCGACTTTGCCTTTCATCCTTTCGGGGTCGATAAATCAAGTACCAGTTGTGTACTGGGGTCGGTCTAATCAACTGGCTCCCTCCCCCTAAATTTCGGGCCTTGTGCCTAGAGTAGAAAAGAATTTACCTGTATATAGCGTGATAATTTTGATACCCTGCTCTCTCTTTCCTGTCCAGTCTATTTATGTACCCTGGGTACTCTGCCATGATCCAATAAGCACTGCAACATGTCAGTGACAAGCCCATAGCTTCTGGTAGAACTAATTCTGTCTAATTGTGGAACACAATGCACTTTATGTGTTGCAGTCTGCGCATTTTATGCATTCTCCTTTGTTCAGTTTACTTCTGATGGTGGTTAAAAGTAATTAAAAGTGGGTGAGGTGAACTTGGATGAAACAGAGCTGCTGTTCCAAAGAAGACTATATGTGGTCATTCACTATGCTAGAAATAACAGCTAAATTTCCCTAAATCTTCACCGTGCAGTCATGATATTTCTCTATTATATGGACTGAGACCATCAAAGAGCCTTGAACCATTTGAAATTTCTTGGGGCAGATTTTCTACAGCTGGATGCCTTTCCTGTTGCCAACCTTTATCTGCTTCCAAGCAAGTCATTTTCCCTTGGCCAGACTTGGTTTTCACAGAAGAGTGGAAATGAACAATCTCACTCGAATGATAATAATGCTCATTTACAGTCATCATGTGATATCTAGACAGAGGCGCGTACACACACACACACACACACACACACACACACACAGATAGATAACAAATGGAGATGAATGGACAATGAGAGTTCAATACATGCGCATATTAAACTGTTATTGATCATTCATTTTCGTTTATTATATTTCTTTACCATGTGATGTGTAGCTGATGTTGCTACGGAGACGGGGGTTGTGGAATATGTGATATCATTAAATGATTGTGATTACGTTAATTAACCTTGCGATTCGATGATAAAGTGGGAATATTAATTTATTAGTATTCCTACTGCATACACCACTAACCAATTCAATTATATGCTGGATGTTACTGAGCTAATAACCAGCAAGGTCCAAACCAATTGATATATATGTGTATATATATATATATATATATATATATGTATACATATGTATATAAGTATATATGTATATTGTTTGTATATATATATATATATATATATATGTATATATATATATATATAAGACATACAGTCATATATATAGTTAAATAAGATTTGGGTAAAAACCTTCTGGATTACTAGGCAAAGCTGATCCACAGCTATTGGCTACCTAATGTTATCATACATTAAAAGTGCTCCTGCTACTGGATATATGTCAGGAATTCCATAGTATCTGTAGAGTGTATATATATATAAAATAGATAAATGGTAGTGAATGGAAATGAGTGATATTCTTTATTTAAAATCGCTACAGTTGTTTCAACACATTTTTACACCCGTCGGAGGATCGTGGTTTCGATTCCCAGACCGGGCGTTGTGTGTGTTTATTGAGTGAAAACACCTAAAGCTCCACGAGGCTCTGGCAGGGGGTAGTGGCGACCCCTGTTGTACTCTTTCGCCCCAACTTTCTCTCACTCTTTCTTCCTGCGTCCCGTCCAGCTAGTGGGGTAACACATACGCCATAAAAACTGGGAAACCGGGCCCATGAGCCTGGCTAGGCTTGAAAAGGGCGCATAAATAAATAAAAATCAGTACAAATACAACATGAAAAAGAAAATATTGCAGTGAACATGAAGTGAAAGAAACGTCATTATTTTTTCTTTCATTGAAAGAGAGACCAATAGTTTGCAAGTCACACCCATAATTTAATATGACCTTTGAATAACAATTTCATGGTAAATCATAATAAAAACTCTTGATAACCATATTATAGTATTGTGCAGGGCAGGGTATGAATAATGTATTTTTTGTAAGGGTTGGTGGGTAATTTTTGTTATAGTTGCAAGCAGTTGCAAGCAGATGAGCAAAGGTCCTTGACCTGAAATATGTCTAGAGTGTTACAGAGCTTGAAATAATGAGAGCTGCTATATGGTTGCTTGATGTGCTAGAAATAGCAGCCAAATCTCCTTAAAATCATGCCCCACTATCTTAAATAATCCTTTCTACTATAGGCACAAGGCCTGAATTTGTGGGTGGGGAGGGGGTTATTCGATTAGATTGACCCTAGTATGTAACTGGTACTTAATTTATCGACCCTGAAAAGATAAAAGGCAAAGTTGACCACGGCGGAATTTGAACTCAGAATATAAAACAGATGAAATACCGCTAAGCATTACGCCCGGCGTGCTAGCGATTCTGCCAGCTCAATGCCTTGCAGTCTTAAATAACGAGATGACTCGTTAGATAATAAGCAATGGTCGTAGCTGGATTGACTTTGATTATAATCTGCTGTCAAGGCTGATCTAGTTAAACTGTTTCAGCAACTAATAAATTGTGATGTTGTGATGTTTATGCCTTCTTTTGAGAGCAATAGCAATGTGGGCTAAATGAAATGAAAAATGCATTCTTCAGATTTTGCTGGTAGCTTACAGTGATATGTAATTAATTTAATTTAATCAAATTAATTTTAATTCTTCTACCATGCATTTACATGTTAATATTGCTGTTTGAAACAATTGTATGCATGTATTAAAATTCTTTCAAATTTTAACATCATCTTTTCTCCATTTTTAACAAATTTGTTGAGTTTATATGGGATTCCTTTCCATAAATTCTCATAACACACCATATATATATCATCATCACTCAGAGAGTGTAGTGGGTGCTTTTACGTGTCACCCGCACGAAAACGGCCATGCTCGAAATGCTGTCTTTTATGTGCCACCCGCACAAGAGCCAGTCCAGGGGCACTGGCAACGATCTCGCTCGAAAACCCTACAAAGGCCAGTCAGGCGGTACTGGCAACGGTCACGCTCAAGATGGTACATCTTATGTGCCACCCGCACAAGAGCCAGTCCAGGGACACTGGCAACGATCTCATTTGGCTTGCCGGGTCTTCTCACGCACAGCACATTTCCAAAATATATATATATATATATATATATGTATTGATATACAGCAGAAGCAAAATGGTGTGATGACAGAATCATTAGCATGCTGGGCAAAATGCTTTGCAGCATTTTGTGTTTCGTCTGTCTTCACATTCTGAGTTCAAATACCAATGAGGTCAGCTTTGCCCTTCATCCTTTCAGGGTTGATAATATAAGTACCAGTTGAACACTGGGGTTGTTCTAACCGTCTTACCTTCTCCCATGAAATTACTGGCCTTGTTGCCAAAATCTGAAATAAGTATTCAGCAGAAAGAACAGAGTGATTTAAGGGTCTGAAAGGTTCATCCATTATCACTTGGCAAAAACTTTTTATAATTGCTAATGCATAAAACTCTTGTCCCTTGTGTCACCATGTCACTTCAGCTGAACCGTCCAATCCATGCCAGCGTGGAAAACAGACATTAAATGATAATGTGCTATACTGTATTTTAATGTGTTTAAGGAACCCTCATGTATAAGGAACTCCCTAATTTTGGGGGCTTAAAATTTGAAAAAGGTTTTGTAAGGGAGTATAATACTATCCATGTATAAGGAATTCCCATATTTTTTCAGCCTAATTTTTAACAAAAAGGGGTTACTTATATACATTAAAATACGTTACATAGATTAAAATAGAAAGTGAATAGGAAAACATTTGACATCACTTGAAAATATTTAATTTAGATTGAGAATATAAATGGATAAAGTCTTTTACAGCTGTTTCGCAAATAGCCAAGTATGTAGATCATAACATTGAGCTAAAGATTACATCATCATCATCTTCATCAGAGAGAGAGAGAGAGAGAGGGGAGTTAGAAAATATGAAAATATTTGTCAAAAAATGAAAGAAGGATCAGAGTGAGAAATATATACATTAGGTGGTTCCCTGATTGAGGAAATAATAAGGAAAGGTCCTTATTAACAGTTCCATATGTATATATCAAAGAATATGAATGTTTTATCCTTGTATAAGCGAGATATAGTTTTTAACTTCACATCAAATCCATACCTGTATGGGATGGTGGACATAAAATAATCCTTTGCGCCAAAGCCTGAAATTGTGAGGAAGGGGTCGAGTCGATTATGTTGACCCTAGTGTTCAGCACTGGTCCTTATTTCATTGAGCTTGAAAGCAATACAGTCAGAGTTCACCTCAGCTGTATTTGATCTTAGTAAATAAAGCCAAGCCGGAAGAAATCCTTTTAAGCAGTTTATCTGGTGAGCTAAGAATTAGGCCAACTCACTGCCAGGAAATAGTGATCACACACACACACATGCAGTACGTGTGTGTGTACACATGCACACACACACACATGGACACACACACATACACACACATGCACACACACATGCACACACACACATGCACACACACATGCACACACAAAACACAACATACACACACAAAACCCAGCACACACACACACACACACACACAACACAACAAACACAAAACACAACAAACACACACACACACACAGAAAACACAACAAACACACACACACATACAGAAAACACAACAAACACACACACACATACACAAAACACGAAAGACACAAAACACAACAAACACACACACACACACACACACAGAAAACACAACAAACACAAACACACACACACACACAAAACACTACAAATACAAATACACACACACAAAACACAACACACACAAAATACAACAGACACACAAAACACAACATACACACAAAACAACACACACACAAAATACAACAGACACACATACACACACACACACACAACACAACACACACATACACATTTAGAGAGAGAAAGACAGAGATAGAGACAAGGAGAGAGAGAGAGAGAAAGAGAGGCATAGAGGCAAAGTAAAAGAGAGTGAAAGCTAGTTGTAGAGATTGATGGCTATAAATACGTAGATCATGAAATTACAAACTTTCATTTTATATGCTGCTTCTTTCTTGTTTGTTGTCAGACTTTCATTTATTTTTACCATTTATTTCCAGTTTTATCAGCAGCACTGAGTTCAGTAGTTCATCGTACAAAATCTGACCCATGGGTAAGTATTATCACTGTCATGTTTTATCTAAAAAAATATTTTTATTGCATATTTTTATAAATATTAGCATTGTTAAATATAGACTTCCAACAGGCAAATCATTGTTTCATTATAGAAAATGATAATTGTTTAGTGTGGTTGTCCATTTGCTTTTTATATTTTTACCAGAGCAAACCAGCACAGCTGTCTGGCTTCCGTGCTAGTGACACGTAAATAGCGCCATTTGAGCGTGATCGTTACCAGCACGTGAAAAAGCATTCGAGCGAGGTTATTGCCAGTGTTGCTGGACTGGCTCCTGTGCAGGTGGCATGTAAAAAACACCATTTTGAGCGTGGCTATTGCTAGTACCGCCTGACTGGCCCTCATGCCAGTGGCACGTAAATGCATCCACTACACTCTTGGAGTGGTTGGCATTAGCAAGGGCATCCAGCTGTAGAAACTCTGCCAGATCAGATTGGAGTCTGGTGCAGCCTTCTGGCTTTGGCCCAGTCCTCAGTAAAATCGTCCAACCCATGCTAGCATTGAAAGCAGACGTTAAACAATGATGATTATGATGATGATGATATCTCAGTATCGACCAGACCATCAGATGCTGTTATATGCCGCTGGTCACAATGCGCTTCCAATTTTGTCCTGGTTGTGCCATTCTTTACCATCTTGTCTCATATTGATTTCCAAGTGGCCTTTTACGATCTCTTTGACGCCACTTGGCAACTGCACAAGTCCACCTGTTGTTTGTGGACCTTGCAGCATATCAAGCCATGTGGTATTTGTGCTTTTGGAACTCTGTGCTCACATTGTTCGCTCTGTACCATTCTCAAATTATTTCATTTCATAATTAAATAATTCCTAATGAGATCATTTTACATATCATCATCATCATCATCATCATCATCATCATCATCATCATCATCATCAACATTTAACATCTGTTTTCCATGCTGGCATGGGTTGGATGTTTTGGCAGAAGCTGGCAAGGCCAGGGGTTGCACCAGGTTTCATAATCTGTTTTGGCTTGGTTTCTATGGCTGGAGGCCCTTCCTAATATCTAAACGCTTTACAGAGTATACTGGGTGCTTTTTACGTGGTACCAGTACCAGTGCTTTTTACGTGGTACCAGCATCAGTTATTTTTGTGTGGCACTGTCCTTAAATCATTTCCTGTCTTTTGAAGCTTCTAAATTCCTGTGATGTAATTAACAAAAGTATATATTCAAAGCAACAATTAATTTGTCTTTAATTATCTTTTAATTTATTACAGAGGTAACTTGCCGCCATGAGCCACTCGGGTTGGGTGAGCATTCCTTCAACACATCATGTTCCCCTCAACTCACTTCATTAAGCTGCAACTCTACTCCGACCAGAGTTCCACCTCCGCCTTCTCCCCCACTCCATAACATGGTTCCAACAACAGAATCGATACCAGCCAGCACAACAGTCACAACAGGAGCTGAAACAACAGCGACGACAAGCCTGGCACCAGTAAATCCTTCTGAATCCTCATCTTCATCATCTGTAGAACAAACTGTCCCGAGTATTCCTACTTCGGATTACTTGGAAGAGGAGAAACCTCTCTTACCAGGGATTAGTGTCCGTGCTGCCACTTTGGAGAAACTGATTCAAATCTGTGTTGAGAGTTTCTGTAAGTATACCAAACATATCATCTTCATCATCATCATCATCATCATTGTTATCATCAATGTTGTTGCCATGCAACTTAAGGTTTTTGTAGGCTTCTTATGGAAACTTTAAGTCACACGGGGCTGAATCAAACTGTTCTAGAAAATGATATGTAGTAACTCCTACTAAATGTATTGAGTACCTCTTTCTTTTGTTCCTTCACACATCCATATATATATATATATATATATATAT
>NC_068985.1:95625228-95631222 GCF_001194135.2 Octopus bimaculoides | reverse complement strand
TATATATATTATTTAGTTTAAAAGAGTTCCAACACTGTCTGTTTTTTATGTTTTATTTATATTCCTGCAGAACCAATGTGGGGTATAGAATATGGAATATACAATATATAATATAATATACAATATATAATATAAAATAAAATAAAATAAAAATGGATGGCACCATGGAAGAAAGTATTGAATGTAGATGAAATATTGAGTGTTCAATATAAAGGATCAAATATATAAATATATAAATATATAAAGGTGACTCGAGTTTCAGGGCTATTTCCCTTCGTCATGGCTGGTATGAGCAGCAGAAATATAACAAAAGACTGTTACTCTGAGTTTCACGTTCCCGTTCATCGGACAGTTAGTGTGAATGTCTGTGTCCGTGTCTCTGTGTGTATTGTGTGGATGCCTGTAAATCGAGTGTCTGTGTGTGTATGAGTGTGTGTGTGTGTGTGTGAGTATGTGTATGTGTACATGTGTGTGTGTGTCTGTATATGTTTTTGCATGTTTTATATATGCTTTTACATACAGTTCCACATAGTTTTATATGGCTGAAATTTCTCGATTTCACACTTAGGTCTACCAATATGGTCAGTTTATTAATAAAAACTTCATCTTACTCATAATAGTCATGCAACAGATAGACATCTTTTGAAGAATGACCCAACTATTACAAGGAGTATATTGTGGCATTGTTAAATACGTTTTTAACCATTTTATGATATCTTATGAACATTAGTTGTCTGTATATAGTTCTCTGGTGAGTTATTGTTAATGAGATTATAATTTTCTGGACTATTAACCTTATTTGTGCAGTGAATATTTACATCATCAAATTACACTATATTTTAATCGGTTTGATCTCTGATTGTAATTGAAGATCAAACCAATTGAAATATTAAATAAATATAAAACACAAGCACACACACACACACACACACACACAAACACAAACACATGTGTGCAAACACACATACATACACACACATGTACACAACATATACATGCGGTTAATAGCCTGAAAAATTATTATCTCATTAAATCATTAAATGTGCCTTCACATAATAAAATGTTTAATAAACATAATTTACAGCAATCCATTAAATATTGATCTGAGAAAGGTTAATTTTCTAGTCTGTTTATTGTAGATGAAAATATTAATGTATCTAAGTCATCATCATCATCTTCAAAATCTCTTAACTGATGCTGCAAGTCATTGGGGTACCGTTCTAGATGCTTTTGCACTGAGCCGTCACCACTGTTCTCTGTCTTGCACAGAAAGGTTGCAGTACTGTGATCTGTCCATTCTTTGATGTTGTCCAACCAGGATTTTCTCTGTCTGCCTCTCTTTTGTCCCACTGCCTTCAACTGTGTCCCGTTTTGAACATGGCATTATAGCAAGACATGTATCTGCAGCAGTCGAGCTTTCATCTTTTTACCTGCACAAGGAGTGGTTCCTCTCTGTCAGTGTATTTGTTGATTTGTTGCCTAACAGAGCTCTGCATATGGGACGTGTAGCAGCCTTCTGGAACACTTGTACTCAACTGCTTGGGTTCTTCACTCCATATCAGCTGTACTTCAATACTCCATATATCAAAGTACAGCAGTACAAAAGTAGTGCTAGGACAATAATAAAATAAACCAAGTTCATGTAGTGAATTGGTTGGTGATGACAAAGTTACACAGCCATAAGCCACCATTTGATTTATTGGTTTCAGCCAGAGACTGAGGCCATGTTGGGGCATTGCCTTTTGGTATAATTGGGTGTCTTTTCTGTATTATTTCCGGTGAAGTAGCGAGTTGGACAGAGCTGCTCTTCTTTGTGCCGCCTGTCATGATGTGGGTTCATCTGGTATCTCAGACGGAAATTTGTTCAGATGCACTTTGAAGACCTCCACATCTACACCTTGTACATCTCTGACAGAATGTTGGATTGTTGTGGACCCTTGAATGTTGGAAAGCTGTGGACCCTTGGATGTTGGATAACTGTGGACCCATGAATGCTGGATAGCTGTGGACCCTTGGATGTTGGATAGCTGTGGACCCATGAATGCTGAATAGTTGTGGACCCTTGAATGTTGGATAGTTGTGGACCCTTGAAACCCAAGCTGTTGTGGTACTGAGTCCTTATTCTTGATGGAGAAGATGGGGGCAGGGAACAACTTAAGGATGAAGCTGGTTGGTTATATCTCAGGTTATTTGTGTTGGATGACTAAAGACCATGAGCGGCAGTGTGCTGCTAAACCCATCCAACCCATATAAGCATGGATATAATATGGTGATGATGGTGATGTGATGACAGTGATGCTGGTGAGGATGATGATGATTATGATGATGATGATAATATGGTGATGGTGATGATGATGATGTTGATGATGATGTTGATGATGATGATGATGATGATGATGATGATGTTAATGCGATGGTGATGTGATGATGATGATGGTGGTGGTGATGTGCTGCTGCTGCTGCTGATGGTGGTGAAAATGATGATGTTGGTGATGATTGTGATGATGGTGGTGGTGAGGAATATGGTGCTCATGGAGATGATGATGGTGGTGATGATGGTGGTGATGATTGTGGTCATGACGATGATGGTGATGGTGTGATAATGATGATGATGATAATGATGATGGTGATGATGATGGCGATGATGACGGCGATAATAATGATGATGATGGTGGTGGTAATGATTGTGATGGTGATGATGATGGTGGTCATGATGATGGTGTGATAGTGATGATGATGATGATGATGATGGTGATTGTCAAGATGAGAATTATGGTGCACGTGATGATGGTGATGGTATGATAGTGATGCTGCTGCTGCTGACGATGATGATGCTGATGATGATGCTGATGATGATGATGGTGATGATGATGAATGGGATGACAATAACGGTGATGATAACAACGATTGCTATTATATATTCAGATGCGTAATACATACTACACCCCTAACAATAACAACATTTCTATTTCTTAAAATTTTCCATTTTTTTTTTTCTTCCATTGACCACATTCACTACAACATTCGTAACAAGATACAAAATTCCATGGAGGTTTGTTGTGTTAACACCTAATTTCATCCACATTGTTTGTGTTATGTTGATAATTCTTGGTGTTGTTAGCTCCATTTCGGTTCTAAGTAGTTCGTAAATGGCTTTGTACTTTTCCAAAAATAGTTGTTATACAATAAATGCATAAAAATAGCAATTTATGAATGCTCTCTTTCAATTTTTATGTGTTTATTCCCTCGTTAATGCTAAGGTATTTAAAAATTGTGTAAAAAGCATTACATTGGTTAATTACCATATGACTTAATTACTTTTATATAATTTGGTATTAACATGATTTTTTGTTTTAAATGTTATTTTTATTATTTGATAATGATTTCTCAACAAATAGGCACCAGCTTGGCTGTGTGGTAAGAAGTTTGCTTCCCAACCACATGGTTCCAGGTTCAGTCCCACTGCGTGGCACCTTGGGCCAACCAAAGCCTTATAAGTGGATTTGGTAGTTAGAAATTGAAAGAAGCTCATCGTATATATATATTTATATATATAAGTATATACATACATACATACATGCATACATACATACATACATATATATGTGTGTGTGTGTGTGTGTGAAGGCGCATGGCTCAGTGGTTAGAGCATTAAGCTTACGATCGTGAGGTTTTGAGTTCGAATCCCGGACCGGGCTGTGTGTTGTGTTCTTGAGCAAGACACTTTATTTCAGAGAATCTGCTTCAAATTTTGCCAAAAGCTTGGTGATACCTGCTCAGAGGCATACACAAAGTTTTCAAAAACTTTTTATCATTCTTGACACACTCAAGATCTTGTGCAACTGAAACCTGAGTGTCTCTTTAGTCAGCTAAAAGCAGTCTTGGCACAAACTTGGCAGACACGTGTCTCATACCCAAATCATCAGTGATAATGGACTGAACTGAACTATAACTAATCTGCACATCCTCTGATAACTCATGGATGGTGATTCAATGATTTCCCCTCACAGCTGCATGCACATCTGCAATGTTTTTCTCCCAGGATGTTTGTCAATATCGACATTTTTTCGGCCATCTTGGAAATGTCTGAACCACTTGTACACTTGTGTGCTGCTCATACACTCTTCTCCATACACTTTCTGTGACTCTTCATAGGCCTCTGAGCAGGTATCCTCATGACAACTTCATCTGTCATGGTCAATGTGACAATCACACGCTACACACCTTCCTTCCAAGCATTGCTGTAAACAGCAGAAGTGAGCTAAAACATTAAAAACTCTGCACAGCAGAGTTCAAGGTCAGCCTTGGCCAAGCTGTGCATGCTTTAGCTTCGTTACTATGGCAACAGTCTGGATACTTATAGATCAGACCTGGTACATACACACACACACACACATGCGCACACACATGCATCAGGCTTCTTTCAGTTTCTGTCTACCAAAGCTTTGGTTGGCGTTAGGAAGGGCGTCCAGCTGTAGAAACTCTGCCAGATGAGATTGGAGCCTGGTGCAGCCATCTGGTTCGCCAGTCCTCAGTCAAACCGTCCAACCCATGCTAGCATGGAAAGCGGACGTTAAACGATGATGATGATGATGATGATGATGATGATGAATTCGATATACATTAATTAAGATTTAACACATTAAATTAGCACGTAGTATCTTCATTAACATCGCCACTGAACTTAGGACGTTTATATCACTTAAAAGGTCTTTATTTTTCAGCTAGAGTGTAGTTCGGTCCCAATGAAGGTGCATGGCTTAGTGGTTAGGGCATTCGGCTCACGATCGTAAGATCGTGAGTTCAACTCCCGGTGACGCGTTGTGTCCTTGAGCAAGACACTTTATTTCACGTTGCTCCAGTCCACTCAGCTGGCAAAAATGAGTAGTGCCTGTATTTCAAAGGGCCAGCCTTGTCATACTCTGTGTCACACTGAATCTCCTTGAGAACTACATTAGGGGTACACGTGTTTGTGGAGTGCTCAGCCACTTGCACGTTAATTTCACGAGCAAGCTGTTCTGTTGATCATATCAGCTGGGACCCTCGACGCTGTAAGCGACGGAGTGCTCCTATTTTTTTTTTTTTTTTAAGTTGGGTCCCAAAGGGGTGGTACAAACCTAGCAATATGTGTTTTATAGTGATAACAAAATTTCCATTCAAATGGCAATTACTGGACGATTTTCTGTTCGAGTCTGACCCTTTTATGTCATAATGGAAATGTGACCTACGTTGCAAATAGGCATACGAATATTGCACAAATTTCATAATTGAAACATTTTCTGTATTTTGTACATACAAATATACCAGCCTGTGGGTGCAATAAAATGGGCTCATGGGCGCAATTGCACTCGTGGGTGGGGGTTTCCCCACCCCTGCTCTAAGCTGTTTTCACAGCAATTCTCCTGCTTTTGAGACTTCCTTCATTTCTAAAATACTATATATTCTGATCAAAAGAAACTGAAACATATTTAACTGCAACTTATTTGATAAAATATTTTCTTTTCTTTCAGGTCCCAGTGGTAGTTTGGTTGATGACTCGTTCTATCCACGCGTTTTACTTCTCATGCATAAATGGTTTATACCATCTCAGGAACTGGCAGAACATCTCGTAGAATTGTATCCTTTAAAATCATTGTAGAAACTTTAACGCATTAACATTTAAACTTGGGCCATATCAGGCCCAAATATTCCAGCTGTTTTAAGTTCAAACCAGCTAGATCCAGCTTCTCACACCTATCCTACAATGTCATTCTTAAAAAAAAAAACAGGCATGGCTGTGTGGTAAGAAGCTTGCATCTTGACTTCATGGTTTGGGGTTCAGTCCTGCTGTGTGCACCTTGGGCAAGTGTCTTCTAGTATAGCCTTGGGCTGACCAAAGCCTTGTGAGTGGATTTGGTAGATGGAAACTGAAAGAAGTCTGTTGTGTATCTCTCTCTCTTTCTCTCTCTCTCTCTCTCTCTCTCTCTATATATATATATATATATATATATATAT
>NC_068985.1:95619976-95624447 GCF_001194135.2 Octopus bimaculoides | reverse complement strand
TATATATATATATATATTCTTTTACTTGTTTCAATCATTTGACTGTGGCCATGCTGGGGCACCACCTTTAGTCGAGCAAATCGACCCTAGGACTTATTCTTTGTAAGCTTAGTACTTATTCTATCAGTCTCTTTTGCCGAACTGCTAGTTACAGCAGTGTAAACACACCAGCATCGGTTGTCAAGCGATGTTTGGGGGACAAACACAGACACACAAACATATACACACACATACATACATATACATATATATGATGGGCTTCTTTCAGTTTCCATCTACCGAATCCACTCACAAGGCTTTGGTCGGCCCAAGGCTATAGTTATAGACACTTGCCCAAGGTGCCACACAGTGGGACTGAACCCAGAACCATGTGGTTGGTAAGCAAGCTACTTACCACAGCCACTCCTATACCTTTTGTTTACAAAATAAATATAAGATAAAAAAAAATTGTTAACTTTTATTATATTCATCATATATATATTGTTTCTGATATAAATTAATATTACTAAGAAATATTACCAGTCCCTGGCACATTGGAGAAAAAAAAACTGCTGGTACCCCACATCAGATAGTTTGAGAAACACTGGCATAAGCAACAAGAATAACATCTACTACTTTAAGCATTCTTTTGCATTGGAGTTTCCTTCTATTTCTCATCTGTTTCTTTTACAGTTTCTATTTCTTTGAATTAACCAGCTGCACTGAAGACCTGTTAACGCCTATCTCATATATCCAGTTCTCCACCTCTTGGTGTTTCGTTTTACTGTGCCTCATCAAATTACTCCATCATTTCCCTAATCTCTTTCCCTCTTTGACCCCCTTAGGACTCAGACTGTCAAATGTAATGTTTATTTATTCATATTGTTTTGAATTAATCAGACATTATTTTGTAGCTTTGACATTTTGATTATGTGATTTTTTTTATTTTTAGAGTGACATTGTAGAGTAGGTATGAGAGACCAGATCTGGTCTGGATCAACATGAAACTAGTAGAATATCTAAACTGGATATGGCTGGTATATTCCTTAAGCATTCAGACTACTCTGAGAAATGTAACATTCATATTGTTTTTGAATTAATCATACATGTAAAACCCATGTAATTTGCGCACCTGTGTAATTTATGCATGTGATTTTCAGGATAAAAATTGTTAAATAAAGCTTCTATTCATGTAAAATTTGCACCCAAAAGTTTTCAGAATTACCAATAAGGTCAGGGAAAAAAGGTTTTCAATTTAGTTGTATTTAGCATAATTTCACTTACTTATGATTACATTTTATTTAATTTTCACCAAATAAAAATAATTTCTGTTTAACAGGTATCGCATTGAAAGCTATTTAATTATGAAGTGTTTGTGTTGTTTATAATAAACTTTAGTTTACATTTCTTGCCCACAGTATATTGCCCAATGATTGAAGGGTACTCTTAAATGGGCTGGTTATGCTGCACTGGCAAAGGCCATGGTTACAGTCTCACTTGGCTTGCCAGGTCTTCTCAAGCACAGCATATCTCCAAAGGTCTCGGCCGCTTGTCATTGCCTCCGTGAGGCCCAACGTTCTAAGGTCATGCTTCACCATCTCATCCCAGGTCTTCTTGGGTCTACCTGAGTCTACCTGGGTCTACCTGGGAAGACCTGGGATTTACTCATAATTTACGCACCCCTTAAAGTTTATTTTTGTTTTTGCGAAAAAAGTGCGTAAATTACATGGGTTTTTACAGTATTTTGTAGCTTTGAGATTTTGATGATGTTATTTTTTATTTTTAGAATGAGAGAGGTTGAATCTGGCCAGTTTGAACATAAATTAGGTAGAATATTTGAGCCAAATGTAGTCAGTTTAAATACTATATGTTAAGATAACCCCTTAAAATGCCCTTTGAAATTTTTTTCTTATCAACATTAACTAAAACAAGACCATGTACAATATCAGTCTTATTAATTGTCCCAGGAAAGCAGAGAATAACTCCTGCAGGAACTCTTTTTTTCATGTAAACATTCCTTGACTTAAGTGTTTTAGATATCTTGGTGTAGAAGATACAATACAATGTGAAGCTGTAAAATGTTCACACACCCCACAGCAACAAGATTGTTCTCTACAGGTTTACAAAGCAAAAATATGCCATGTTTTCAGGTAAATATTTCAAATTATTTCGTTTTTGGATTTGGTAATTCAAGAATCTTTATGTGAGTTTGTGTGTTGAAGCATATTTTGTTGTGTCTGGGGAGAGTCATTCTCTTTTAGTACCTTATTATTTAACACACTCACCGGTAAAATTTCCACTCATTTAAAAGGAAACTTTACCGGTGAGTGTATTAAATGATAAGGCACTAAAAGAGAATGACTCTCTCCAGACACAACAAAATTTCAAATTATATTTCTGCTAAATTTTAATCCTTTTGTTACCATATTTCTGCTAAAATACATTGCTGCTTTTTCAATTAAATTTTAAAATAATTAAGAGTTTAGTAAAATAACTTTGTCATTGTTAAACTGGTGTCTGGGACATAAGTTAAAGCAAAATTTTGATGGAAGATTTGAATTTGAATTCCTTTAAGACAAAATGTTTGTATTACAGATCAGTGCTCTGCAACTTTTTTTCATTTGCGCCACACTTGTATTCGTTTCAAAATTTGGTAGCACACCTGAACTAAAACTATAACTAAATGTATGGGGACAAAAAGTTATATTCTGCGGCACACCTAGTATTGTCTTGTGACACACCAGTGTGCTGTGGTATTCTGGTTGTGGAGCACTGTTATAGATCCAGAGTTAGTTTCAGGTGAGATGGTATGAAAAAGGTCAAATAATTTCTTTTAAATATCTGTATATCTGATGTGAATTGTTGTTGCTAAGATTCTTAACATCTTCTTTAGAGTATCAAATATATGATTAGATGTAAATATGAAACATAGGGCAGGGTTGTGTGGTTAAACAGTTCACTTCACAACCATGTGGCTCTGAGTTCCATCCCACTGCATGGTACCCAGGGGTCAATATAATTAATTTATCCCTCCCCACAAAATTACTGGCTTTGTACCAAAATTTGAAACCATTATCTAATTTCATGCTTACCTGTCATTTCATTGATGTTTTGTTTTGTTTTTTATTTAGATACTGGATCCGAACGTTTCCTTTCCACTTTGACCTCGACAAACGGTTAAAAGTAATCGTGGAAAGATTTGGTCAAATTCTTGAAGCAGAAGGCAATACCAATTTTTCTGAATTAATCGATCTTTCTAAAGTGTAAGTGAACAAATAATTTATCATATTTTGTGTAAATATATTTATATGCCCTGTCACAATTGAGTCTGCATCGTTGGTCACCATATTATGTGAGAGTAGCCATGCAGATCTTTCTGCAGGAATCTAATTTGCTTCCCTCTCTCATAGCAATCTCCTTGTCCCCTAGTTTGAAGCTCCCCCACTCCCTACCCTAAGACTTGTCCTGAAAACAACATGGCAACTGCATTAGTGTGGGTAGCACAAAGAAAGCACCTGGTCCATGTTGTAAAATGGTTGGTGTTAAGAGAGACATTTTATTTCGTCTGGAATAAAAATCTCTTAGAGACATGCTGTGTTATAAACACAGTATATATATATATATATATTGGGGGGAGACAAACAAATGATGCCTTGCCAGTGGCTAGCAAGACGTATGGCAAATGTGTGACAAAGTAGACATCGTATGTCTACTCTATGTATGTATGTGAAAGTAGACCAGCTGTATGTCAAAGTAGACATCGGAGCTCAAAGCAGTTCTTGAACTCATCAGTTTCTGCCTAACCATATGACCCATGCCATCGTCATCGTCATCGTCATCGTCATCACGACACCGTAGTAGTAGTAGTAGTAGTAGTAGTAGTAGTAGTAGTAGTAGTAGTAGTAGTAGTAGTAGTAGTAGTAAAGTATAATATATAGATGGTTTTTTTTTTTACTGTAGTTGTAGTTTTTATAATAGAAATTAACCTTAGAAAGTGTGATGCCATTTTATTTTGTCACTGATTGTGATATCTAACATATAGATATCATATATCTAACATATAGATACAGTTGTTTTCCACAAGCTGGGTTTGTATCTGTTAGATCAAAGATTTTGGTATCAGATATTGCCAAATATATGGAAATGTTTTAATCAAAGTTAAGCTTCTCCAAAATGAAGCCCAACACTCGAAAGGAACTCAGCCACTTTGCCTCCACGAGGCCCAAACTCAAAAGGAACTCAGCCACTTTGCCTCTGTGAGGCCCAACACTCAAAAGGAACTCAGTCACTTTGTCTCTGTGAGGCCCAACGCTCAAAAGGTGTTCCCAAATAACATTTCACAAAGAAAATCTTACATTACATTTTTGATTTATATATTTTTAGATTTCTTATCAATTATACAATTTGGTTTCTCTCTCTCTTTTTCTACAGACCTTCTTATGACTGGATGCGTTGTATGTCTGTGCGAAATTCCTCTGTTCGACATTCCAGA
>NC_068985.1:95613643-95616143 GCF_001194135.2 Octopus bimaculoides | reverse complement strand
AATATTTTCATCGCTTTGTGACTGTGACCTCTTCACTATTGATTTTGGTGGTATCGACATCCTCGTGGTAGACTTAGAGTAATGAGGAACATATCCTCACTATGCCAACCACAAGATTGACAGCAACACATCCAGCACTACATATTCCGAATGCTAGACAGAACACATAGTTGCGATCTGCACAGTTGATGTAGACAGGACAAATAGACAAATTCACAGTTAACTGAAAGTTAAATATACCTTCCGTGGTATGTAAACACCACAAAGACTAGCTAATCAAACTGAAATTGACAGGGACAGTTCTAACAACTGGTTGTAGGGTACTTTGAAAAGGGTGGTTAAGTATAAATTGATAGCATTTAATAAAGAGCTGGCTCTAGAGAGAAACCGAATGGAGAAGGAATTAGTTAACAAGCTGAAAACATTAATTAGTAAAAGCATTAACACTGATGTGGAGGGCTCTCAACTGTTTCTTCAGTGCTAAACATGATGGGTGTATTATCGGAATTAGGGATCTTGCACTAAAGCAAGTGGGACCAAAAGCTATTTGATGGTTTAGGTCAGGGCTGGTCAACCTGAGGCCTGCAGACTTTTATCTTGTGGCCCACCTGATACTTTCTTGAAACTGTTTTATTTAAACAAACATTTAAAAAATTTTATCAAAAATTAAGGATTGTAATGAAAAGTAAAAAAAGAAAGATACTACTGCTTTTGCAATGATAATATTTCATTTTGAATCAACGATCATTCATTCATTATTGTAATAATAAAATAAATAAATGCACCCTTTTAAAGCTTAGCCAGGCTCATGGGCCTGGTTTCCTAGTTTCAATGGTGTATGTGTTCCCCAGCTAGATGGGATGCCAGTCCATCACAGCGTTACTCATTTTTGCCAGCTGAGTCGACTGAAGCAACGTGAAATGAAGTGTTTTGCTCAAGAACACTACGCGTCGCCTGGTCCAGGAATCGAAACCACAATCTTACGATTATGGTGCTGACACTCTAACCACTGAGCCACACACCTCCACTTATTGTAATAATAGCATGAGAAAATAAAATGCTTTCAGTTCTGTCAGTATACAAGTGGCCCTGAAAAACCTTTCTGTGATTAAAGTGGCCCATGATGTAATTCGAGTTGGCCAGGCCTGGTTTAGGTGATGGAGGCATAATGTGGTAACAAAGCTATGATTCAGAGAAGGTTGGGTGCATGCTACTCACTTCCAAGCAGTTGTGTGCAGCTTTGCAGTGGTGCTTTGCTCCACTTTTTGGGGTGAGTGAAGGGCTGGAGTCCACATAGATTTTGGTTCCTGCCTCTAAGACCTGCTGTAAGCATTGGAGGGGAATGTGAATTATTTCAAAAGTCTGATAACAGTAACTGAGATATGAGAGATGGCAAATACCACCTGATATTTTCATTGAAAGCATCATTAGCTACCTCTCTCTCTCTCTCACACACGCACGCACGCATGCACAAACTCATGTGTATCTTATTTCTTTATTGCCCACAAGGGGCTACACACTGAGGGAACAAACAAGAACAGACAAAGGGATTAAGTCGATTACATCGACCCCAGTGCATAATTTATACTTAATTTATCGATCCCGAAAGGATGAAAGGCAAAGTCGACCTCATTGGAATTTGAACTCGGAACGTAATGGCAGACGAAACACTGCTAAGCATTTCACCCGGCGTGCCAACGTTTCTACCAGCTCACCGCCTTGAATTTATCTATCTCTACCAATCCACTTGTGTGTGTGTGTGTGTGTGTGTACATAGGATGGTCT
Source organism: Octopus bimaculoides (assembly GCF_001194135.2). Classification (NCBI taxonomy): domain Eukaryota; kingdom Metazoa; phylum Mollusca; class Cephalopoda; order Octopoda; family Octopodidae; genus Octopus; species Octopus bimaculoides. The sequence continues at coordinate 95,614,358 of NC_068985.1, read as the reverse complement.
TTTGCTGTCTCAGTCATTAACATTACAATTAACAATGGAATGTATTCAATTTTGCAAACGAGGTGAGTTGATTGTGTAATGGAGGAGTGTTTTAGAAATTCCAGGTAAATTACGAAGGAAAAGTATTGTTTAGCACCAATCCTGAATGTGAAACATAAAACCGATAACAAAAGCCACAGAGTTACAAATGGGCAATATGGGTAAATTACAGACACAAAAATATATAAATAAATATTCTAAGATGAGTGATAGGTGCAGGCAGGGGTGTGTGGTAAGAAGCTTGCTTCCCAACCACATGGTTCCAGGTTCAGTACTTCTGTATGGCACTTTGGGCAAGTGTCTTCTACTATAGCCTCAGGCTATAGTAGAAGACCAAAGCCTTGTGAGGAGATATGGAAGACGGAAACTGAAAGAAGCCCATGTGTGTATGTGTGTGTGTGTGTATGTGTGTTTGTCCCCCCCTCGACCTACACTTGTCAACATGATGAATTCAGAACAAAGTGTTAAGAGCTGGAAGAACAATGGTACCGAGCCTTGTGAGTGGATTTGGTAGATGGAAACTGAAAGAAGCCCATTGTGCGTGTGTATACATACATACATGCATACATATATATATATGTGTGTGTGTGTGTGTGTGTGTGTGTATAGGTGCAGGAGCGACTGTTGGTAAGTGGCTTGCTTACCAACGACATGGTTCTAGGTTTAGTCCCACTGC
>NC_068985.1:95610244-95613545 GCF_001194135.2 Octopus bimaculoides | reverse complement strand
TATATATATATATATATATATATATATTTTTTTTTTTATATATTTATGTGTGTGTATATGTTTGTGTGCCTGTATTTATCCCCCCGACATCGCTTGATAACCGATGCTGGTGTGTTTATGTCCCCTTAACTTAGCAGTTTGGCAAAAGAGACTGATAGTATAAATACTAGGCTTATAAAAAATAAGTCTTGGGGTCATTTTTTTCGATTAAAGGCGATGCTCCAGCATGGCCACAGTCAAATAACTGAAACAAGTAAAGGAATAGAATTGAGTTTGTAGCATTCAGGAAGGCAATGGGACAAATGGAATTGGATGAAGAAAGAAAATTACTGTTTAAACCAAAGGGTCTCAATAGTGGCTCCCAGAGCAGCATGTGACCCTCAAGTATCCTCCTGGTAGCTCCTAATGGTTCCCCTCTCTATAATCAGTATTCATCATTTAACATCTGGCATGGGTTAAATGGTTTGATCAGGGCTGGTAAGCTGAGGGGCTGCACCAAACTCCAGTCTGATTTGGCATGCTTTCTTACAGCTGGATGCCCTTCCTCACGCTAACAACTCTCAGAGTGTAATGGGTGATTTTATGTGCCACCACCGTGGGTGCCTCTTGCGTGACACCAGTACCTGCCACGACTATCATTCCACTTGGCTTGATTGGTCTTCTTCTCAAGCACGACATTTTGCTTAATAAAATTTTCTTTCAGGCATTGAGCTGGCAGAAACGTTAGCACACCAGGCGAAATGCTTAGCGGTATTTTGTCTGTCTTTACATTCTGAGTTCAAATTCCACTGAGGTCGATTTTGCCTTTCATTCTTTCGGGGTCGATAAATTAAGTACCAGTTGCATACTGAGGTCAATCTAATCGACTGGCTCCCTCCCCCAAAACTTCGGGCCTTGTGCCTAGAGTAGAAAAGAATAAAATTCTTTTTAATTGACTTATTTAAGTTTTTCTTTTGGTGTGGTCTTCTAGAAAAATCCAGCTTTAGGTCTGGATATCAAAAAAGTTGTAAAGCTACTGGTTTAAACTGTTTGAGCTTAAGTCATTAGGAAATGTTAATGAATTTTAATAAAGGTGATTATACAGGTAACACTAAAGTTAATGTGTTTGTTGTATTTTAAGCCGAGAAGAGGCAACAGTTAAATAAACTATTATTAATATTAAGGAAGAGTTGTAAGATGTACCATAAGAATGAATGGAAGGATAAATTATATTAAAATAACTTAGAAGGACTTAAATGAATTAATACTGAAGTAATTAGTACTAAACAGAGCAGCTAATTGTGTGATTAAACTGGTTATGGGAATTACATCAAAGAAATTGAGTAACAGAGTCAACATGGATGAAGTAGAGATCGGGAAAAAGGAAAACAGTGAGAAATTAAATGAATCAATGAGATTGGTTTAAACCAGGCCTAACGAACTTGAATTACATTGCGGGCCTCTTTAATGACAGAAAGTCTTTTAAGGGCCATTTGTGTACTTTATGCAAATAATCAAATTACAGAATCAAGAATTTTTTTATGCTTTGTGTTTACTCTCTTTTACTCTCTTTTACTTGTTTCAGTCATTTGACTGTGACAATGCTGGAGCACTGCCTTTTTAGTCGAGCAAATCGACCCCAGGACTTATTCTATCGGTCTCTTTTGCCGAACCGCTAAGTTATGGGGACGTAAACACACCAGCATCGGTTGTCAAGCGATGTTGGGGGGACAAACACAGACACACACACACACACACACACACACACACACACAGACACACACACACACACACACATATATACATACAATGTGTTTCTTTCAGTTTCCGTCTACCAAATCCACTCACAAGGCTCTGGTCGGCCCAGGGCTATAGTAGAAGACACCCCCACCTTTCGCTAAAACCATTATCCTTGTGCTAAAATTTGAAACTGTTGTTATTTTAATCCTTTTTTTTCCCAAATTATTTTTTAATCTCTATTTTTACAAATCATTTTCCAGAAACTTCGAAATTTACAGAACTTCAATACATTGATGGCTGTGGTTGGTGGTCTAACTCACAGTGCTTTGGCTCGACTTAGCAAGACCAATGCTTGTTTGTCTTCAGATACACAGAAACTCCTCATAGAATTGACAGAATTATTGTCTACCAACAACAATTTTAGTAATTACCGGCGCCAATATCAACAGTGTACGGGTTTTCGAGTACCTATATTGTAAGTGGATACACTGTTCTTTCTTACTAATTACAGACTATTTTTGTCATGTTTTTTTCTTCTTTTTTTTTTAAAGTTTCATAGGTGTGGTACCTTAATGATGTATTGTTATTCTTTTCTTTTTCCTTATCTTCTTTTGTTAATGTTTATCATCATCATCATCATTTAAAATTTAACATTTGATTTCCATGCTGGCATGGTTTCTATGGTTTTGACAGGAGCTGGCAAGCCAGAGGACTGCACCAGGTGCTGTTGTTTGCCTTGGTATGGTTTTTACGACTGGATGGTTTTCCTAATGCCAACCACTTTACAGTGTACAGGGTGCTTTTTATGTAGCACCATCACCAGAAGGGTTGCCAAGTAACTTGCAAGATAATGGACCCTTTGGCTGGGTGGAGGAATGGTACTGCAAGAGGTAGCTTCGTGTTGGTTGAGAGGTTAATGTATAATAAAAGGATAGCGGACTGAGGACTTGATGAGGTCCTGGGGTTGCAGGAATTGGTGGAACGGCTGGCAAGGGCGAATGGATTGCGGTGGTATGGGCATGTGTTGAGGAGGGACGAGGAGCATGTTTTGGGGAGGGGGCTTGAGTTTGAGGTAAATGGACCGCGAAAGCGAGGCAGACCGAGGAAAACATGGAAGGGACAGGTGGAGGAGGAGATCAGGAGGGTTGGCTTGAGAAGGGAGAATGCCCAAAACTGGGAGAGATGGTGAGATGGTGTGAAGACAGTTGCTATGGCATTGAGGGAGATCTGGCCACCCCCATTAACGGGGACAAAACCTGAATTTAAAAATGGTGGTGTTGGAGGTGATGGTTTTGGTAACTATGATGTTGTTGATGATGATGATGATGATGGTGATGATAATGGTTGTAGTGGTGGAGCTGATGATGATGATGGTGATGGTGATGGTGGGGATGATGATGGTTATAATGGTGGAGCTGATGGTGATGCTGATGATGATGATAATGATGATGGTAGTGGTGATGATGATAACGATGATGATGATGATGGTGGTGGTGATGATGATGATAATGATGATGATGATAGTGGTGGTGGTGGTGATGATGATGATGATGATGATGATGATGTCAGTGATGGTGATTAT
>NC_068985.1:95609482-95610234 GCF_001194135.2 Octopus bimaculoides | reverse complement strand
GTGTTGATGAATGATAAAGCACCATCTGCTAAATATTACTGTTTCACCACTAACGTTTCAATGACAACGAATATTATTTTTTCCCCCGAGAAAAAAAAAAAAAAATCAAAATTGTTATTTTCCTCCCTTCTTAACAATTATCCCAATGTTTCTTACTTCAAAATCCTTCCTAGACGTTTGTGCCGCCTGGAAAACATTACTTTGAAGAATTCCATCTCCCTCTTATATCCTTTCTACTTTGATGCGATGTTTGAAGTTGCTGTACATCATGTGATGAAAGGTTTTGACCAATGGCTATTTTCTAAATGTCATGAAACAGTTTTTTACATTTTGGAAGATTTAAAAAAACAAAATTTTAAATTATTCTTCATAATTAACTCTTTTACTAGTTCGCCAGGCTGTTAGCTTCTAATTATCGTTTTGTTGTTTTTCATCTTTTACTGGTTTCAGCCAGAGGCTGAGACCAAGCTGGAGTACCACCTTCATCATCATCATAATCATCATCATCATCATCATCATCATCATCATAATCATCATCATCATCATCTTAATCATCATCATCATCATCGTCATCCAGTGTTTTAAATCCGGGTTTTGTCCCCGTTAACGAGAGTGGCCAGATCTACCTCAATGCCGTAGCAACTGAGGTAGGCAGGTGCAGCCCACCCCAACCTTTGGGCTGGCTGGTGACCATTCTCCTTTGCTATCATGAGGCTTTTTTGGAGCTGGATTTTCTATGAGGAGCATACCCT
>NC_068985.1:95599035-95609472 GCF_001194135.2 Octopus bimaculoides | reverse complement strand
TCTCCTTTGCTATCATGAGGCTTTTTTGGAGCTGGATTTTCTATGAGGAGCATACCCTTGCTTACCCCCAACCTCAGTTTCTAGACATGAGTGGTCCTGAGATCAAGGCCTCTACCATGGTTTTTAAGAAATGTGGTGGTAAACTAGATCAGGAAGGCAGGGACACTACTCCCTGAGACCCCTTTCGGAGCCCCCCTACCTGAAGGTGTTTTAATCAAACAAATTGACCCAAATTTTTTCATGTAAAGTCTGGTAGTTACTCTTTCAGTTGCTTTTGCTGAATTGCTAAGCTATGGGGATGTAAACAAACCAACAGCAGTTGTCAAGTGGTTGTGGTGAGGGTCAAACATAGAAACACAGAGACAGACATATACATATACACATACACATGCGTGCACACACACACACATCTGTGGATTGGTGAAACTGAAAAGATTGGCTGATACCTGATTCAGCCCTTTATGATCTGACAGCAATACCTGTGATCATTCTGTAATCGTTGTATAATAACTGTGATCATTCTGTAATATCTGTGATCATTCTGTGCTAAGCTGCATCAGCCCTTCACTTGGATAAACATCAGTGGCATGGAGAGAAGAGTTCTGTATGCATATGTAATTGCCTGTTTTCCTTATAAATTCTTGACCCAGGTCCATGTATACTTGTGGAGATGCATAGTCAATCCTGTCTGCCAGAGGTTCTATGAGTCATAGGAAGAAGAACAGTGCCTACATCCTTTTATAAAAGTACATCCTTTTATCAAACTAAAGGAAGGGAAGGAGGAAGTTCTTGTTAAGCCAGAGCCCTGGTTCTGATACCTGTATATGGAGCAGACTTTGGTAACGATACCGAAAGCCTTAGTAAATTTATGCTTATCACTTAAGAATAGGAATAATTTCTGCACAATTTCCATGGACTGAAGTTGACTCACAAAGGTTTGGTCAGTCAGTAGCTATGGAAGGAAACACTTGCCCAGGGTACCTGCAGTGAATTTGAACCTAAAACCATTCTGGAACTAATTTCACATTTATACCTTCTGTCCCGGAACTAACCTGCAGAATTTGAAGCTGAACATTGATATACATTTATTTCAATATTTTTGGTGGTGATGATTAACAATGACTGCTGTGCTTGCTTCCAAGTTTCCAGACATAATTGTCCTGTTTAAGAACCAACTTTATTATTTCAGTCTATAAATGTATAATTCCAACCCAAATTATTCTCTTACATTATATATAAACTGTGTTTCATTTCCAGAGGGGTTCACTTAAAGGATTTGATTTCACTTCATACAGCCCTTGCTGACAAAGTTGATGGAGTCTCCACCAGCTTAATTCACTTCCGTAAAATGGTTCAACTTTATCAAATCTTTAAAGAACTTACTTGCCTACAAAATGAAAACCTTCCACTTGATACCAATATGGACCTTGTTAATACTCTTCGGGTAAGTACAATACCACAGCAATGGGCACATTTTTCGTGTTACTTGAAATATCTTTTTTATTTTGCACTGATTATGATAAAGCAAATGCCTTTCTCTTGTTTCTTAGACTTCAAGTTCAGATTAGAGTACAAATGAGAAAAGCAGACTTAAGGGCACCTTCAACTAACCCTCCAATGTTCCTGTATTATATTTATGAAGTGTTATTACAAAGTGAGAAAAACTAGCAAAGCTCTTCATCTCTTCTGTGATAATAGAAGCAGGTTGTTTCTGGTGCATGTAAATGGTTTCGTCAAGACATAAGCAAAGGAGCTGGGCAAACTCTTGACATAGCTAAATCCCTAATTAGGGAACTCGGTTACTCTCGAGTTAAAGGTTTTGGTTTTTAATCAGTGCATCAGGATTGATATGACGCTGAGGGTTCCATACCATCATATTCAAGATAACCATCTTTAGTGAACTCTGTGTTCTTGGGTATTGTTTGTATTGGAACTTTTGAATTGTGAGACAGGTTTTATGGCAGAAAAGACATCAGGATGCAAAACATGGTGTTTACTCTTTTTATTTACATCTCTAGTGTGAATGTGCATGGTTTAGTGGTCAGGTTATTTGACTCACAATCATAAGGTTGTGAATTTGATTCTCAGTGGTACATTGTATCCTTAAGCAAGACATTTATTCACATTGCTCCAGTCCACTCAGCTGGTGAAAATGAGTTATACCTGTAATTTAAAGAATCCGTCTTGTCACACTGTTTGTCACACAGAATTTCCTTGAACTTTGTTAAGGGTACACGTGTCTGTGGAGTGCTCAGCCACTTGCAGGTTAATTTCATAAGCAAGCTTTTCTGTTGAACTGATGGACTGGAACCCTTATCTTCATAACTGACAGAGTTCTAGTTTTTTTTTTCCTGCATCTGTAAATTTCATAATGGTTAAATATTCCTTTAGTTTTGTTGCTACCAAAAATTCTGCGTTAAAATCTTTGCTTTAAAAAATACTTTAAATATAACTACACTTCAATGGTTGTAAAATAGAACAGCAACTTATTTTTAGCATTTTAAAATATAAACTGATTTTCTGGGTGAGTCATACAAAAATAACCATCTGTTATATGATTCTTTCATTCTCTCTGCACCATCAGAACACCAAAAGATAGAAATTTCATGTTAACTTTATTCCATTGTTTTAAGAATTCAACTCGTATTCTACAACATATCTGAAGAATAAACATTTTTATCTTGATCTCTCTGTCTGATTCCAAAATAGTAATCATGGTAACATGATTTTACAAACTGAGTAATTTTAGAATGCTGATCAGGCATTGTTACCTTGCTGCTAATGTAACAGAACCTGACCAGATCATTTTCACATTTTCTATTCATGGTTTGACACCCGTAATAGAAGTAATAAATAAATAAAATAGAAATATGCGCATGTACAGCAGTACACTTCCACTCACTAGTTTGTTCGACAGAACGCTGTTACAATAACAAAATGATAATGCTGCCAATGATCTCTGTATGTATATTTTAACCGTTTAGAAATAATTAGCTAATTGTATTAATTAAATCAATTAATTTGTATAACATCCAAAGAAAATGACTTTGTTATACATTTATAGATAATCCATTCTAAAAGAAAATCTCAACACTCAAAGAAATATTACAGTATTTGCTAGTGTACGGGTTGTACTATTTTATACTTCATTTTTAACTGAAATAAAACTGGTATGTGATTTGTAGATGAAGCAAAGTTTGAAAATGAAGGGGAAAATCTTATGCCAAGATTTAATATTAAATTAGAGAGGCAACTTATGCATGAATAATAATGGTACTTTTCAGAAGGCAAGAAAAAACAAAAAACAGACAAAGATACTTGGTAAATTCTAAGAGAAAGCAAGTTCTTGATTTGAATTCAATACGTTTGAAATGGGCCTCACAGAGGCAATGACAGGAGACCAAGACTTTTGGAGATATGCTGTGATTGAGAAGACCTGGCAACTAAAGTGAGATTGCAGCCATGCATGTCTGACCCTGTTAAGAATACTTCTGATACGTTGGGTGATATGATATGCTTGAGAAGACTTGTTGAGTCAAGTAAAACCAATATTGTAGCTGTGGCCAGTGCCCCTCGACTGGCTTCTGTGCCAGTGGCATGTAAAAAGCACCATCTGAATGTGGTCAATGCCAGTACCCACTGACTGGCCTCCGTGCTGGTGGTATGTAAAAAGCACTATCCGAACATGATTGATGCCAGGCCCACCTGACTGACTCCTGTGCCAGTGGCATGTAGAAAGCACCCACTACACTCTCGGAGTGGTTGACGTTAAGAAGGGCATCTAGCTGTAGGAACATTGCCAGATCAGATTGGAGTCTGGTGCATCTGCTGGCTCTCCAGACTTCAATCAAACCATCCAACCCATGCCAGCATGGAAAATAGACATTAAATGATGATGCATTATTTACATTATTTACATTTGATGGATATTTGTCCTCATCTTGTTTGTTGTTAATACCCTCCAGCCTTCATCAGGTGTCTTGGGGGAAATTTCGAACCTGGGTTCTCATTCCTAAGGTATTTTTTTGATGTTATTATTAGGTCCCTGCCTGGAATCAAACTCGGAATCTTGTGGGGTTAGTAGCCTGCGCTCTTAACCACTACACCGTATGCCCATGGGCAATTATGGAGTGAATTTTAGGGTTTATAAATCTAATATTTTCCTATCCTTCCTTAATACGAGATATGATTACACGAAACAGGCAGAAATGGTTGAGAAATGGAGGAATTGCCTTGTGGTTCTTTTCCATTATGAGTTCAAAACATTCTGAATTTAAAATTGCTTCTTGTCTCATCCAGGGTTGGTACAATAAATTCTAATTAAGACCTGAGGATCAATTAAGTAATTTACTAACCTATACTTTTCATTCACTCCATCATAAATTTGTGATGTTGACCTTATGTTAGAAATATGTATTGTCTGAAAGAAGTTGATAGTAGAATTAGTTGAGTGTCAGAGAAAATTCTGGCAAATGGTAGAATTATACACATTAAAGAAATTTCCATACTGAAAAGATGCAAACCTTTCTAAGTTTCACTTTAAACTTTCATTTTTTTTAAATGTCATTTTCTAAAACTGTAAACAGGATGTTAGTTCTTTTTCACATTAGGCAGGGCGGAGAAATTATAAGATTAATATAAAATTTATTTAATGGAAATAGTTTTTTTACTCTATTACTCTTTTACTTGTTTCAGTTATTTTACTGTGCCCATGCTGGAGCACTGCCTTTAGTTGAGCAAATCGACTCCAGGACTTATTCTTTGTAAGCCTAATACTTATTCTATCTGTCTCTTTTGCCGAACCGCTAAGTTACGGGGACGTAAACACACCGGCATTGGTTGTCAAGCGATGTTGTGGGGGGTCAAACACGGACACACAAGCACACATACATATATATATATATATGTATACATATATATGACGGGCTTCTTTCAGTTTCCGTCTACCAAATCCACTCACAAGGCTTTGGTCGGCCAAAGGCTATATTAAAAGACACTTGCCCAAGGTGCCACACAGTAGGACTGAATCCGGAACCATGTGGTTGGTAAGCAAACTACTTACCACACAGCCACTCCTGCGCCTATATATATATAATAATATAATTTCTCAAGTGATCAACAAAATTCAAGAGTTTTCTGTGACCCTTTCTCACTTGTGATGAATTGACTGAGACATCTGATATGGTGCAACTTGTAGCATTTATACAGGTCTATATTTTTTAAGAGATGAGGAATTATGTACTTTATTTACATTATTTACATTTGACAGGCATATGGCATAGTGGTTAAGAGCGCGGGCTACTAACCCCAAGATTCCGAGTTCAATTCCGAGCAGTGACCTGAACAACAACAATAACAATAATAATAATGACAATAATAATAATAATAATAATAACATTGAAAAATACCTCAGGAATGAAAATCCAAGTTTGAAATTTCCCCAAGACACCTGATGAAGGCTGGAGGTTATATCCGCCGAAATATTGTGTTAACAACAAACAAGATGAGGACAAATATCCGTCAAATGTAAATAATGTAAATATTGTAGCATTTATTTGTAATGTTGGTTGAAATAGGCATAAACAGCTAAAGGAGACATCTTCAAAGAAATGTCAAAAGACTTTATCTTGTCCAATCCTCTGGACCCTTTATGTTCACCTTCCTGTAACTTAAGGAAATGCCCTGACACTTCTTCATCTCCATCTCCTCTTCTTATCCAAATGGGGTAGCCCTGTACCTCCTCTATCTTAAGACACCCATTTCTTTTCCTCTATCATACTTTAACCCCTCATCGCCTGGCATCAAGCCACCCAACTCATTACTATACACTCCCCCCCCCCCGCTAAACCCAGTTGAAGGGTTATTGTCTTATCAGTTACTTGGGTGATATTACTTGTGCTGGTGCCATGTAAAAAGACCCTCACTACACTCTGTGAAGTGTTTAGCATTGGGCAGAACTTCCAGCGGTAGAAACCATGTGCCAAAGCAGACATTGGAGTTTTCCAGGATGGAAAATGGACATTAAGTGGTGGTGGTGGTGGTGGAGATGGTGAACAGTTATGAAATGTTACATCTTATAGCAGAAGAAATGGTTAAATAAATTTTTGTAGGACAAATTTCAAAAGCTCACAAAATTGGTGGAGAGTCAGTCTATGTTTCTTTACTGTATCTATACAGGAACAAACATTATGTACCACATATTTGGCTGCTATGCTGCTTTGTCATGTGTCATGAAACCCCATTGTGTTAGCTGGGAATTTCATTTACTGCCATATTCCTAATTAATCATCATGATTTTCAACAGATATTGATTTTGTGTTTCATGACTTGTCTTATCATGGCTAAATTGTAGAATGGTCCTATTAAAAGTATTTTATATTAGAAATGAAATTGAAATATTTCTAAGAGAGAAGAACCAACCAGAGCTATTATTATTATTATTATTATTAACAAATGGTGACAAGCTGTAGAGATTAACATTTCTATGGATTTGACAGGCTGGTCACATGAACCAATTTAATATAAAATTGCAAGGAGGAGGGCGAAAAACAATTTGATCTGTGATCTATTCACACGCATCAAGGTATTCAAGGTAAAAGTTTCGTTACTTGAAGCCCAGGTAAAAATTAATAATTTGGCTCATTTCTCATGTTATGAGGAATTTCGTCAAGAAAGTGGAGCAAATTTTTCTTCTTCATTCATGAAAGAAATCATTTCTGAATTAAGAAGAGTTGTTTCTCAAGAGCACTTTTCCAATAATGATGATTCCAAAGTAGAAGAAATCAGGTTTTTTCCTGAATTCACTTAACTTCAGCTGTGTAGAACTCCCACATGAATTACAGATAGAACTGATAGCCTGCCAATCAAACATCATATTAAAAAAACATGCATAAAGAAGCAAATTTAATCAGCTTTTATATGTTTTTTTCTCAAATAAAATATTTCCTCATTTGAAAAATTATACTTGAGCTTTTCTTTCAGTACTTAGTATCATGTATTTGTGTGAGCAAACTTCTTCAAAATTTCTTAAGAACAAAACTTCTGTTCTGAAACAAATTTATCCAATGACCATTTAAAGTTGAATCTCATATTGGTTCTCTGAAAATGAAGCCTGGAATTAATGACATTTCGAAATTATAAACCATTTTCATACTTTGCCTTAATTCCCATACACATTTTAATTTCCTTCCGTCTTTTAAGAAATATATCGAAAGAAATGTTTTTATGAAATGGATGAAAATAAATGTTTTTGCCAATTATGGTAAACTTATATGGCTTGGTTGATAATTTCATATTCCTGTTTTTAATTTTGAAAATGGCTGCATGAAAACATTAAATACATAAAGTACATATAATCTTACAGGAATTGATGTATTATATGCATGTGTGTGTGTGTGTGTGTGTGTGTGTATTCATTTTTTCTTTAAATGATCTAAAATTAGCCTCTAACCTGAAAAAAAAAAAAAAGATTGATTAGACATATTAACACCCAAACTCCCTTATATCACTATTACCTTTTATTCTCTTCTATCCCCTTTCTTATACATCTATTCCCCTAATGTGTGTCCAAGAAGCCGAATTATCATTTCACATAGCTCCACCTTCTGCAGAAAAGCGATTTACCAAAGATTATATAAAGCCAAAAAGAAACCCAAATGTAGTGCAGCTTAATGAAGGCCAACAGGCTGAAACTTCAAAGTCACTGTCTTCATAATAACAACAACACCAAAAACAAATGGACGAAAGGAGGGCTGAGGCCTTGATGGGGATGCTGGGGCCTTGATGGGGATGCTGGGGTTGGAGGAATCGGTGGAACAACTGGCAAGGGCAAATGGAGTGTGGTGGTATGGATGTGTTGAGGACGGATGAGGATCATGTTCTGAGGAGAGTGCTTGAGTTTAAAGTGAATTAATCATGAAAGCAAGGGTGACCAAAGAAAACGTGGAGGAGACAGGTGGAGGAGGAGATTGGGAGGGTTGACTTGAAGAGGGACGACACCCAAAACTGGGTGAGATGGTGTGAGAGCTGTTGCTGTAAGAGTGAGGTAGATCTGGCCACCTCCGTTAACGGAGACAAACCCGGATTTAAAATTACTGGACATCGAGATGCTTGTTAAACCGATCTTTACTGTTGTTGTTGTTGTTCATGATTATCATCTTTAATAATTTTCTCGACTCTATTTATCTCATATTTTCTTAATTTTTTTTTTTGTGTTTGCAGTTGTCTCTTGATATGCATTACACAGAGGATAATATCTATGAATTATCGCTCGCACGGGAGCCTCGGTCATCATTGAGTGCAGTAAGTCATTTTATATCTACCTCTTTCACTCACTTTCACCATTTGTTCTTCTTGTCTTCTGTCTTATTTTGCTGTTGTTGATGCTCTCAGGCATAAATACGGGAACAAAATTTGCTCAGGAGGTGCAAACCCAAGTCCAAACTTTTTTTAAAAAAGCAGTCGATATTTTCAGTTTTAATACCAAAACAAAGACATGCAATATTAATGATGATGACGCTGACGCCACCGACGCCGATGACGCCGATGACGAGGAGGAGTTCAAATTACGATGAACGTAAACAAACAAACGAAGTCTGCTTTTAGAAGCGTTGAGATGTCTTAGAAAGTTAAAGAAGTGATTTTAAATTCTCAAACGCAGGATAATGCTAATAATATAGCCTGAACAGGATAAGCTACCCCTGTTTTGCAGAAAAAAGTGTGGGCGGCCAGCCATAATAATAATAATAATAATAACAAGAGCACAAAGTTCTGCCAACATCCTCTCAATGATTAGACAGAGATGATTTTTAAAATGAGAATACCTGAAATAAACTTGACTGCTCTCACAAACTAGAATACTAAAAATGAACCTGACTGCTCTCAAAAATTAAGTAAAAAAAAAACAGGGAAAATAATCCAGAATCCTTGTCCGGTATCGGATCAATCCCCAAATCTAATCAGTTTGTGTCAGTTATGAGGCCAAACATCCCTGAAAGTTACATCCGAATCCATCCAGCGGTTCTTGAGATATCTTGTCCATAGATAAACAAACAAACATGACTGAAAACAATACCTGAAAACAATCGTGGTAGAGGCCTTGGTCTCGGGACCACTCATGTCTAGAAACTGAAGTTGGGGGTAAGCGAAGGAATGATCCCCGTAGAAAATCCAGCTCCAAAAAAGCCTCATGACAGCAAAGGAGAATGGGTACCAGCTAGCCGAAAGGTTGGGGTGGGCTGCACCTGCCTACCTCAGTTGCTATGGCATTGAGGTAGACCCAGCCATCCCTCTTAACAGTAGACAAAACCCGGATTGAAAACACTGCATTATGATGATGATGGTTGTGAATGTGTGTTCTTCATTGTAAACAGCATCTGTCATTGCCAATCTTTTCCAAAAAATAAAAACATGTCTGGCCACCGAGAAATATTAACTTACTTGAGAGCAAATAAGGTTTGGCAACAAGAAGGACGTCTGACTGTTGAAAACCTGCCTCAACGAGTTTTGCCTGGCCCATGTGCGCATGGCAAAGCAGACGTCAAAATGACTGTGACAGTGCGACATGATGACAACGATTATGACAATGATGATGACGATGCTGCTACTGCTGCATTCAACATTGAAATGTCTCTAAATTTCTATTTCTATGTATTTATTCTTTGTGTTTTGCAGCCAGTTACTCCTACAAAGCCTGTTGTGTTCGCTGACTGGGTTGCAGGAGTAAGTCCACCAGATGCAGAAACTATAAACAAACACGTGCATAATATGGTGGAGGTAAGTTTCTATACAGATCTATATTTAAGAAGAGATGAGGAATTATGTACATTATTTACATTATTTACATTTGACAGATATTTGTCCTCATCTTGTTTGTTGTTAACACAACGTTTCGACTGATATACCCTCCAGCCTTCATCAGGTGTCTTGGGGAAATTTCAAACCTGGGTTCTCATTCCTAAAGGATAGGAAAATATTAGATTTATAAGCCCAAAAATTCACTCCATAATTGCCTACCGGCATATGGCATAGTAGTTAAGAGCGCGGGTTACTAACTCCAAGATTCCAAGTTTGATTCCAGGCAGTAACCTGAATAATAATAATAATAATAATAATAATAATAATAATAATCATACTGAAAGACTTCAGACAAAAATCATGCCTCCTCATTGATATGACTGTCCCAATCGATATAAACGTATCTGTCAAGACCTACCAAAAACTGAGCAAATATAAAGATCTTGAAATAGAAATTAGCAAAATGTGGAATCTGAAGACGAAAACAATACCTATTGTCATAGGTGCCCTGGGAATGACAGCGAAACGGGCTGATTACTACCTAGCTCAGATACCAGGAAACCCCAAAATGGCTGAAGTTCAAAAGATAGTGCTCATGGGAACTGCCCATATCCTACGTAAAATACTGTCTATGTGATCTCA
>NC_068985.1:95594611-95598891 GCF_001194135.2 Octopus bimaculoides | reverse complement strand
ATAACACCTACATGAACTTCTAACTTGTTGTCTCTTGAGGTCTCTGGGTGAGACTTGGATCCAACTTGTACAAATGCAAAACAAAAGTCAAACATAAAATAATAATAATAATAATAATAATAAGAAGAAGAAGAAGAAGAAGAAGAACATAAAAAAATACCTTAGGAATGAGAACCCAGGTTCGAAATTTCCCCAAGACACCTGATGAAGGTTGGAGGGTATATCAGCTGAACACATATACACAGACAACTAACAAACACAAATAAATAAGGATTCACTCACACATGCATAGACACACAAACTCCTTACCCCACAGCCATGCCTACACCTATAAATCCATGGACTTGATGCTCCAGCATGACTGATTTAGATGGCTGAAACCATTAAAAATGTATAGAATATATATGTGTGTGTGTGTGTGTGTGTGTGTGTGCGTGTGGTGTAGTGGATGCAGGACACATAATGTGGAATAAGGCATGAAATGATGAGAAAGTCAGAAAGGTGTGTGATTTCCATAGCTTTTCAAATGGACGCCCTGCAAGCTTTTGATATCAGCCATGTAAAGAATTTGACATTTGTTTTCTCATGTAACAGTGGGAGTGGTAGTGAGAGTGGTGTTTTGATAGATATATAGATAGAGATAGATAGAGAGACAGAGTAAGAGACACAGAGAAAAGAAAATGATTTCAATAGTTAACTCCCTTGTGGGATTTTCTTATGAAATAGCTCTGTTGACATGAAAAAATAGGACAAATATCTTAAATTCCAGATGTAATGATAATGATTATGATGATGATGATGACAACAATAACAACAAGAACAATAATAATTTTTCTTATTCGTTTTGCTTTTTCTTTGTTTATTTTCATCATCATTGTCTTAATTTTTTTTTATTTGGCAGTGAGTTGGCAGAGTGGTTAGCACGCTGGGCAAAAGGCTTAGCTGAATTTCTTTCAGCGTTTTACGTTCTGAGTTCAAATTCTGCTGGGGTCAACTTTGCTTTCACCCTTTCAGGATTGATAAAATAAAGTCAATATTGTCTGTTTTAGCATGGTTTCTATGCCTGGATGTCCTTCCTAACTCTAGTCATCTTACAGAGTGTACAGGGTGCTTTTTATGTGGCACCAGCATTAAAGCTTTTTATGTAGGGCCAGCATGGGTGCTTTATACATAGCTCCAGCATGGGGGCTTTCTATGTGGCACCAGCACCAGTGCTCTTTATGTGGGACCAGCATGAAAGCTTTTTATGTGAGGCGAGCATGGGAACTACTGTGCAACACCTTGGGCAAATGTCTTCTACTATAGCCTCAGGCCGACCAAAGCCTTGTGAGTGGATTTGGTAGATGGAAATGTGTCTGTGCTTGTTCCCCACTTGACAACCGATGTTGGTGTGTTTACGTCCCCGTAAATCAGTGATTCGGCAAAAGATACCGATAGAATAAGTACTAGGCTTACAAAGAATAAGTCCTGAGGTCAATTTGTTCGGCTAAAGGTGGTACACCTTCATGGCTGCTGTGAAATGACTGAAACAAGTAAAAGAGTAAAAGAATATCTGGCCCAAATATTCCACCTGTTTTAATGTTCAAATTGCCCTGATCCAGCCTCTTGCACTTAGCCTACAATGTCATTCTAAAAATATCCAATCATGGCATGTAAAAAGCACCATTTGAGCGCGATTGTTTCCAGCTTCACCTTCACCTTACTGGCACTTGTGCCAGTGGCATGTGAACAAAACATTGGACTGACTCTTGTGCAGGTAGCACGTAAAAAACACCATTTGAGCGTGGCCGTTGCCAGTATCGCCGAACTGGCCCTTGTGCCAGTGGCACTTAAAAAGCATCCACTACACTCTCAGAGTGGTTGGCGTTATGAAGGGCATCCAGCTGTAGAAACATTGCCAGATCAGATTGGAGTCTGGTGTAGCCATCCGGTTCGCCAGTCCACAGTCAAATCGTCCAACCCATGCTTGCATGGAAAGCGGACGTTAAATGATGATGATGATGTCACTGGAATCTAGAAGCTACAAAGTAATGCAAGATTTATTTGAAACAATGTAAAGAAACAAGCATTACATTTAACAGATTACTTTGAATGCTAAAGAGTTAAACGTATTAAATTCATTTTTAACCACATAATATGCTTGCAAAATATGAGTGCATCTTATGCAGGAGTGCATCTTATACGCCAACGAATATGGTACGGCAATATCCATAAATAACATTTACACAACGTATCATAAACCACCATAATATCAACAATTGACATTAACAACAATATCAAATGACAACTCCTGTCAATTTGCAGCACTTTTCTAACCTTATCGTGCCGTGTCCCCGGTGTTAGCAGGAACAGCCTAAATTTAATCTCTGCTGGATACCCATTAATGTGGTAATGAACAACACATGTAGGAAAAGGAGATGAAATACTAAAAATAGACAACCGATCATGTTACAGCTTTGTCGTGGAGTGTATTTATGACTCATTGTTAATGGTATCCCTCAAAGCTGTTGTTTACTTTTGCTTTTTAATCAAAAAGAAAACATATTTTTTGCAACGAAACAAGGATGAAATAAACCCAGCACTTCGTCTGGTAAAATCTTTACAATTGGAGAAATTATGGGTGATATTTATTCTCCAGACGAAGGGTTTACCATTATGAGGACAATGAGAGTGATGTAGACCCTTAATAATATGTATTATTATTGCTCCGATTAAAACAAGCAAATGAGTGTGTGTGTGTGTGTGTGTGTGTGTGTGTGTGTGTGTGTGTGTGTGTAAGAGAGGGTGCAAAATTTTTGGAATATCTTTGAGATGGTTGGTTTTCTATATTTTTAAATATGCAAAGCGGAGGTGCAAGGCCTCATGGTTAGGGTGCTGATTGTAGTTTCAATTCTCCGACTGGGCATCACTTGTGAAAGAGTAACCCTGCAACAGACCGCATCCCATTCAGGGGAATGTTGTGATCTTGACAACTGACCCTAGGAATCCTAGGAAACTGGGTAATTGGCCCTAGGAGTTCTAGAACTTGAGATAGTAATGTCCGGGTGTGTTGCTAATTTTATCTGAGACATATATTCTGATTCTCATTTCAGGCTGTATTCAAGAACTACGACCACGACAAAGATGGCTTCATCTGTAATGCTGAGTTTGAAGCAATTGCAGGAAATTTTCCATTCATTGATTCCTTTTGTGTCCTTGATGCCGATAAGTAAGAACCTGCATTTTACTTTCATTTTTAATTATTCATAGGTGCAGGAGTGGCTGTGTGGTAAGTAGCTTGCTTACCAACAAACACAGACACACACACGTAAACACACACACACAAATACACAGACACATGATGGGCTTCTTTCGGTTTCCACCTACCAAATCCACTCACAAGGCTTTGGTCAGCACGAGGCTGTAGTAGAAGACACTTACTCAAAGTGTCACACAGTGGGACTGAACCCGGAACCATGTGGTTGGGAAGCAAGCTTCTCACCACATAGCCACTCTTGCGCCTATTATTTTTATTAATATTATTATTATTATTATTATTATTATTATTATTATTATTATTATTATTATTATTATTATTATTATCATTATTATTATTATTTTACAAATTTGGATTTTTGCATATTGTTCAGATGAAATTATTTATAAAAGAGTTTTATTTATTCTGTTTATTTATTTCTCTCTCTCTCTCTCTCTCTCTCTCTAATTTTTTGTCTCTGCAGGGATGGTATGATAAGCAAATCCGAAATGAAAACATATTTTATCCGTGCCAACTGCCATTCACTGCGAAGCAGCTTCAAACATGATTTTCATGAGAAAACCTATTTTCAACCAACATTTTGTACTCATTGTACAGGGCTGGTGAGACATCATTAAATAATCAAATCCATTTCATCTTTATTATCGTTTTTTTTCTATTGTATTTCACATGCATATAATATTTATTCATATTTATTTTGTTGATTCTGACTACAAAATGTTGTAATGACATTGTGAGAATTTAGTTTCAAGTTCCCACGAGATTTGAACTAGCGCTGTAAATTTTGCGTCTGAATTTAGTTGGATAGTTCCAAAAATTAGCAGGCTCTTTTAGACAATTTAAATCTGGTAGGCACAGGAGTGGCTGTGTGGTAAGTAGCTTGCTTACCAACCACATAATTCTGGGTTCAGTCCCACTGTGTGGCACTTTGGGCAAGTGTCTTCTGCTAGAGCCTCAGGCTGACCAAAGCCTTGTGAGTGGATTTGGTAGACGGAAACTGAAAGAAGCCCGCTGTATATATATG
>NC_068985.1:95589287-95594211 GCF_001194135.2 Octopus bimaculoides | reverse complement strand
TAGGTGCAGGAGTGGGTGTGTGGTAAGTAGCTTGCTTACCAACCACATAGTTCTGGGTTCAGTCCCACTGTGTGGCACTTTGGGCAAGTGTCTTCTGCTAGAGCCTCAGGCTGACCAAAGCCTTGTGAGTGGATTTGGTAGACGGAAACTGAAAGAAGCCCGCTGTATATATATGTATATGTATATATGTATGTATATTAGGAAGGGCATCCAGCCATAGAAACCATGCCAAAACGGATGACTGGAGCCTGGTGCAGCTCTCCTGCTGGCCAGCTCCTGCCAAACCATCCAACTCATGCCAGCATAGAAAACGAATGTTAAATGATGATGATGCTGGCGGTGGTGGTGGTGATGTATGATAGCAAAGTGATGCTGACCTGTATTATTTCAAAGTTGGCAAGCAAATAACGTCCAGAGATATTAAAACTTTTTGAATAGAATTAATAAACAAGAAACACAAACCTTAAAACAAATGTCATGCTAACATATTCTGGAAATGGCTGCTGTGGTTTGGATGGTGTTGCTGTCAGCAAACAAAGGTGAAGAATGGTAGGAGTGGTGTGCGATGATGACGATGATGATTGTGATTGTAGTGGGTAGCACTGGTGGTCGCAGTGTTGGTGGTAGTGATGGTAGAGGAGGTGGTGGTGGTGGTAGTGGAGATGTTGGTAGTTGTAGTGATGATGATGGTGGTGCTGGTTGTGATGGTCATGTTGGTAATGGAAGTGGTGGTCGTGGTGGTGGTTGTTGTAGTGATAGTAGAGGTGGTGGTGGTAGTGGTGGTGGTAGTGGTGATGGTTGTGGCATTGGTAGTTGTAGTAATGGTGGTGCTAGTTGTGATGGTCATGTTAGTAGTGGAAGTGGTGATAGTGGTGGTGGTGGTAGTAGTGGTGGTGGTAGTAGTAGTAGTAGTGGTGGTAGTAGCAGTTGTGGTGTTGGTGTTGGTTGTTAGTGATGGATGATGATAGTGGTGAGTATAGGTGGTAGTAGTGAAGGTAAAGTTGCCCTGCTGTTCAGTGTATAGTACCAGTGATGTCAGTGTTAGGTGATGGTCATGATAGTAAGGGTAGTTGCAATAGTATTTGCTGTGATGTTAGTGGACAGATAGTGAAGGTGGTAGTAGAGGGAAATTTGTGGTGGTGAAGCTGGTGGTAGTAGACGACAGAGGTGGTTGTAGTAACAATGGCGGTGGTGGTGGTGTTGATGGTGGTGGTGGTGGTAGTGGTGGTAGTGGTGGTAGTGGTGGTGGTAGGTGGTGGTAGTAGCTGATAGAGGTGGTTGTAGTAACCATGGTGGTGGTGGTGTTGGATGGTGGTGTTGGATGGTGGTGGTGTCAGATGGTGGTGGTGAGTGGTGGTGGTGGTTTTAGTAGTGATGGTGGAAGGCGGTGGTGGTGGACGGTGGTGGAAGGTGGTGGTAGTGGCAGTAGTGGTGGTTGTGGTAGTGGTTGTGATATAAATGTGGTGTAAGCTGACAAGACCAGTTTAAAACCGTTATGCAAACAGAATTATCTCAATTACACTTTGTTAAGACATCATTAGTTTTATGTGTCATATGACAAATGTTAGATCTCACAGTCTCTCATTATCTCTCACACACAGACATCACACACACACACACGCACACGCACACAAACATGGAAACACACACACACATGCAGATAAATGAATGCACACACATGCACAAACATGGGCACATCCACTCACACATGCATAAACATGGACACACACATACACATTCACATGCATGTACACATGTACACACACACACACATACACACACACATACACACTCATGCACATGCATGGACATAGTCACACATACACACATATGCACATGATTACACACACAGGTACACATACACACATGCATATACATAGACACACATGTGCACATGCACACACACACATGCAGACACACACGCACATACATGGACATGGACACACACATGCACAAACATGGATACACACATACACTCGCACACACACACACATACCCACACATGCACTTTACATAGACATGGACATACACACACACATGCACAAACATGGACACGCACACACACGCTCATACATGGACATGGACACACACACATGCACAAACATGGACATACACACATGCACTCACACACACACACACAAACACATACATGGACATGGATATACACACACACACACATGCACAAAGACGGACACACACACACACACACACACACACACACAGAGTAAACCAGAAGAATCTTTAGGATCAGGTACTGGCTGTCTATAGGCAGAGGTATGGCTGTATTGTTAGGAAGCTCGCTTTACAACCATGTGGCTTTGAAAGGGATCTCAGGGAGTAGTGTCCCCACCTTCCTGAGCTAGTTTTCCACCACATTTCTTAAAGATCGTGGTAGAGGCCTTGGTCTCAGGACCACTCATGTCTAGAAACTGAGGTTGGGGATAAGAAAGTGCATGCTCCCTGTAGAAAATCCAGCTCCAAAACAGCCTCATGATAGCAAAGGAGAATGGGCATCAGCCAGCCCAAAGGTTGGGGTGGGCTGCACCTGCCTACCTCGGTTGCTATGGCATTGAAGTAGATCTGACCACCCCCATTAACAGGTTACAAAACCCGGATTTAAAACACTGGGTGATGATGATGATGTTAGATTGCTCTAAATATTACATGCTTCAATGCACGGAAAACTTTTACCTGAATATGCACTGCTTAATTTGGCATGCATCTAATATGCCCATGTGTCTTTTATGCTATCAAATACAATTTAGTTTTAGTTACTTCCATATTTAACCCTTTAACATTCAAATTACTCTATCAAGTATATTGCTTATTTATTCATATTGAATTAATCATGCGTAAAAAGCACCATTCGAGTGTGGTCGTTGCCAGTACCGTGTGACTGGCCCTCATGCCGGTGGCACGTAAAAAGCATCCACTACACTTATTGAGTGGTTGGTGTTAGGAAGGGCATCCAGCTGTAGAAACCTTGCCAGATCAGATTGGAGCCCGGTGCAGCCTCCAGGCTTGCCAGTCCTCAGTCAAACCGTCCAACTCATGTCAGCATGAAAAGTGGACATTAAACGATGATGATGATGATGGTGATGATGATGATTTTAATATAACATGTCTAATATAATCTATATTATTTCTCTTTCTAGCTTTGGGGCCTCATTAAGCAAGGATGGAAATGTAAAGGTAGATATATTTGTATTATCATTTAGTTTGTATTATGTGTCTGTGTGTAAAGGTGGTGAGTTGGCAGAAATGTTAGCATGCTGTGCGAAATGCTTAGCTGTATTTTATCTGTCGTTAACGTTCTGAGTTCAAATTCTGCCAAAGTCGACTTTGCCTTTCATCCTTTCAGGGTCGATAAATTAAGTACCAGTTACACACTGGGGTTTATGTATTTGACTTAATCTCTTTGTCTGTCCTTGTTTAGCCCCCTGTGGGCAAGAAAGAAACAAAAAATTATGTGTCTGTGTGCATATGTATGTAACAAAGATTGGATTTGGCGGACAGAAACTGAAAGCTGAAGGCGGTGAGGTGGCAGAAACGTTAGCACGCTGGACGAAATGGTTAGCGGTATTTTGTCTGCCGTTATGTTCTGAGTTCAAATTCCACCAAGGTCGACTTTGCCTTTCATCCTTCCAGGGGTCGATAAATTAAGTACCAGTTATGCACTGGGGTCAATGTAATCGACTTAACTCCTTTGTCTGTCCTTGTTTGTTCCCTCTATGTTTAGCCCCCTGTGGGCACTAAAGAAATAAGAATCGTATAATTGTACCTCAGTGTCACTTTGATGGCATGCACTGCTCTCTCACTCAATAATAATATTAATGATAGTAATTGCTATAATAATGTTCTACATTTTCTCCAATGATCTCTTCCTTCAGATTGTACCATCAATGTACACAAGCACTGTAAAGATATGGTTGTTATGGAATGTCGACCAAAGTTAAACAGTCCGCGCAGGCATGATTCTGTTTTTAATGGTGAGTCTATTTATGAAAATTATCTCTTCATTCCAACTCCTCATACTCTCTCCTGCTTTCTCTGTCTGTATCATGGACTCTCTTGTTGTTAGACAACGTATGAGGGTTCTGCAATTTTTTTGCTGAACAGCCACGCAGATGGTTTGTTTATAGTGATCAAATGTTTGTGTTCACATAAGCTTGCTTCCTCCATCAAATTGACATTACCTGTACAGGTGTACAACATGTCAGGTGATGTAGTGATTGCAGCGTAATGTAAAATGAAGTGTTTTACTCAAAAACACAATGCAATGCCTGGTCTGGGAATCAACACCCTAACCACTAAGCCATCTGCCTTCATCTGTGTGTGTGTGTGTCTGTGTGTGTGTGTGTGTGTTATGAATTTCTTATAATTCTCATTGAAATGATGCTAAGTAACATTATGAATTAATGGCTACACTCTTAGTAGTATAAATGATGTTAAACGTTATGAGTGATAATTTTAATCAGAAGAGAGTAACAGGCTCACTAACAAGATATGGACCTCATGTCTGTTGCCTGTGAGTGACCACACTGCTAATCATAGCACACATTTTGCTTTCTCTTCATTCATCCAGTCAACATTGTCTGTAATTTACTGATGAGGTTTCATAAGACTGAAACATGCCCGAAGTTGTCACTCTGTCAGCCATAAATCAGACCATTATTCCTATCACTTCAGTTTATTCCAGCATACATCTATTTCCTGTCAGAAATTAGCATTTTCCATTATAAAAAAGTTAGAAATCAGTATTTATATTATCTTTTAATATTTCAAACATGTAGTGTCACCTGGTGACCAGTTATTGTAAGGGAGATAATCATTTCTAACTAAATTTTGGTGGGAATGGAAATCGAATTTTAAATTGAAGAGTAAGGAAGAAAATAAATGGAATATATATATATATATATATATA
>NC_068985.1:95582762-95588273 GCF_001194135.2 Octopus bimaculoides | reverse complement strand
TATATATAAATATTTTATTTGCTTACCCATTACGATATCTTCAAATTTCTAGGATTAGATAATCATCATGCTGTTTCATTCTTATTAGAAATCATCAGTATGACAACCTGAGGTAAATAGTTTAAATTAAATGAAACAATTTACGAAATGAATTATTTCTTATACATAGAAAATAATTAGAGTTTATTTTTAATGAATTATATGGCTCACGTATCACCGTTCTTCCTTTGTTTTTTTCTTTTTCTCAGATTCTGAATATGGTTGTTATAACAACAAACACAGAATGTTCCATGATTCAAAATCTCATCGTAGCACACAGACTGATAACGAACTTTTGTTAACGCCAAACACAAAGCCACTGAGTGAGGCACCGGTAAATGGGGAAGAATTCTATGAGGAACAATCTCTCCTTTATGACAGACTCTTGAAAGCTGAAGAAGTAAGTTTCCTGTGAATCACATATGTTTTCTGTTACAATGGTTGCTACCCTCCACTGGTAACTACCAATGTATGGTTTATCATTTCTTTTTTTTTTTTAAATGACGTTATTTGACCTTATTTGATCTTCAAGATTTATGCTTAGTCATCAGGTTACTTTATCTCACTCAGACAAATCTACCCTTCGTAGGCAGTAGATTATTATCTGACTCTACATCTCTATTTGTCTGTTTCTCTCTCTCTCTGTTATTTTTTGTCTGAATTGTAATGTGACAGAGAGAGAGAGAGGTGGAGAATAGCAGAAGAGAATCAGTGAACTAGAGGGGGGAAGAGATAGATAGAGAGATAGATAGAGCTCTAGTGAGCTGCAGAGTTGCATTGTACTCCATGGCAATATTTAAATACCTGGGTTACCCTTCCTAACATCAGCCACCTTACAGTGCACCCTGGGTGCTTTATTCATGTCACGAGCACTAGCGAGGTTGCCAAGTAACCTGCAAGATAAGAAAGGAACAGGTGAAAAAGGAAAGGGATGAGTCCCCTTGACTGAAAAGGGGAAGGGCAGTATTTGAGTGAAGAAGGGCAGAGGTGGCTTTATGCAAGGGCCAAGCGCAGGTGACCTGCTACAAAGAAGATACTTGGCTTCCCTGCATTATGAAAATGTGGGTGGGAGAAGCTGGAAAGAAGATAGGATAGCAGTGATAGGGAGCCAGTGCAAACCCTTCTAGGGGCAAGAGAAAATTAAGAGAAATAAAGTCAGTGTATTTCATTAGAAATATTCTTTTCTACTCTAGGCACGAGGCCTGAAATTTTGGGGGAGGGAGCAGCCAGTCGTTTAAATCGTCCCAGTACATAACTGATACTTAATTTATCAACCCCTGAAAGGATGAAAGGCAAAGTAGACCTCGGCGGAATTTGAACTCAGAACGTAAAGACAGACAAAATACCACTAAGTATTCCATCTGGCGTGCTAACGTTTCTGCCAACTCGCCATCTTATTTCATTAGAAATATTGTAACAAAAGGGTTAATATGAGGTCAGATCTGGTAGCTATTTCTAGTGGGTACAACAATTGTGTAAAGGCTCCCTCATTTGCTGCCAAAAGTTGGCTGTCAGAGCAAATATGTCTTGTGGTATTTTAGTTACATTTCTCCATCTATATTCTGTTGTCAAATATTGTAAGGATCAGCTTTGCTTTTCATTCCTTTCTGCTGGTCTTACCAAAGTACACAGTTAAGAACTGGGGGTGGGGGTACTTCAATCGTCTGTGCGTTTCCCTTATAATTCTTTGGTCTTCTGCCATGTTAGAGATTAATGTGATGCGAAGAAAAGAGTTTCAACTCATACAGGCATGGAAAATCTAATGTAAAAATAGTCACCCACACACACGCACACACACACACACGCGCGCGCACACACACAACACGACACACAACACACACACACAAAACACCACACAGAACACCACACAACACAACACTACACACAACACGTACACACAACACATACACACAACACACATACAACACCACACACACACACACACACACACACACACACATACAAACCACAACACAACACACAACACTACACACACAACATACACACAACACATACAACACGATACACACAACACACATACAACACCACACACACACACACAACATACACACACAACACCACATAACACACACACACAAACACCCCCACACGCACGTACGCATTCTCTCACATATTCTAAAGTGAAGGAAATAGGACTTGTCTTGTAATAGTCATTATTTTAATTAATGAATATATCCATCCCAAATATTAAGTACTTCAGTTTTAAATATTCGGTTCTAACTAGTTTTTGTAAGAACACACCAAGAATTTAAGTGAATTTAGACCAAGAAGAGTTATTTCCCTTGAATTTTCTCATTTCTCTTTCAATATTACACGGACACTTGGGTAAAGAAAAAAAAATTGCATGGGTGGCTGTGTGGTAAGAAGCTTGCTTCTCAACCATATGGTTCTGGGTTCAGTCCCACTGCGTGGCACTTTGGGCAAGTTTCTTCTACCGTAGCCTTGGGCTGAGCAAATCCTTGTGAGTGGATTTGGTAGGCAAAAGCTGAAAGAATCCCGTTTTGTGTATCATCATCGTTTAACGTCTATTGTTTGTGCATGAAATGGTGATGTTGTTTACTTCCTTTTTAGCAAGAATATGGATGACTGCTGTGTCATCACAGAGCAGGAAAACAGTCAACAGACAAATTATTTCCTGTGCCAGTTACTCTATTCTTTAAATCTACAATTGACATTTTAACCCTTTCATTACCAACCCTGCTGAAACAACCTTTAGTTCTGTTGTACAAATGTCTTGTTTTCATAAGTTTTGAATTAAAATCTTCCACCAAAACTTAGTCCCAATTGATGTTCCTAACACTAGCTGAATGATAACGAAGTTATTTTACTAAATTATTTGTTATATTTAAAATTGATTGAAAGAAAAGCAGAGCATCTCAACAGAAATATGGTAACAAAAGGGTTAAAATATATAATAGAGAAACAATTCTTAACCCTTTTGATACCAATCCGGCTGAAACTGCTTCTGGCTCTGTAGTACAAATTTCTTTGATATATTTAAAGTAACTGAAAGAAACACAGAGCATCTCAAAATAAATACAGTAATGAAAGGGTTAAACTTATTTAAAAGAAAAAAAGTTAACAGATTTTTTGAAATGACAGCCAACATCATAACATGCACCATAAATACCATCTTCCACCACCATCACCATGTGAAAATATGTCTAAAAACCACATTTGCATCATCAGCATAAAAGCTTGTTCCATGATTAAAATCACTTTATGAAAACAGTTTTTTTCTTTCTGCTATAAGCTCAAGGCTTGAAATTGTGGGAGAAGGGGTATAATTAGTGAAGTTGATCCCAGTGCTCAACTGGTATTTATGTTGTTAATCTCAAGGAGATGAAAAGTATTATATATATAGAAGTATATACACATTATATATATAGAAGTATGTATGCATGCATCTACATGCATACATATACAATCTTCTGAAAACTAGTTCAGAGAAGACCTTATGAGTTGAAACAGATTTATAAAGCTGTAACCTATTAGGTATTAATGAAAAAAAAAATAACATACATATTTAATTCTATTGTTTTATCAATAATGGTATGGTTGTAGCATTGCTTGAGGTCTTGCTTGGGAGATGACTTTGGATGAGGCTAGGGAACATGGAAAGAATAACCACTTTGTTCAAAGCCATGTTTTTTTTATACTATATATTAATTAGTTGAAATTATGTTGCTTTTACTTAAAGAAAGCAATTATTAAAATCTACACACTCTAGAAAATTCTTAAAAATTCTAATTTTAATGCAGAAATAATTAATTTTCAATCACAGAATAATGCTAACAGAATAGCAGGAACAGGATAACATATCCATATTTTTGCTGCTGGCAAATTTTTCTGAAAAAAATATAGATATTTTATCTGTTCCTGCTATTCTGTTAGCATTATTTTGCATTTGAGAATTAATTATTTCTGTATCTTTCAATTCATCACAATACTTCTAAAAAGCAAACTTTGTTTACTTTCATCATAATTTGAATTTCTAATTTTAATATATTTTTACCAAAATGTGGTTTTTAGAGTCTTTTATTTTTGACTATTTCAACTACAAAAAACTAATTTCTGTTCATGGTGAGATAACATTTTTTAATACTACAAAATAGAATCTGCCCTTTATTTTTTCTTTCTTCATTCCGCCACTTTTTATATCAGTAAAACCATTTCCCTAAATGATAAATTTAATCTAGCATTACCTAAATTATCAAAATTCTCATATTCTTTCATATCTGTTGTGTGTTGTTGAAAAAAGAAAAAAGTGTACAAAATACAAACTTGTAGTGTTTTCCCTAAAATAGGAGATTCAGATGTTCAGTAGTCTCCCTTCGTTTTTTCTCAGTCTTCCACACCTTGTTGCAAAGGTGTAAAAACTTTTCCAATTATGAGCTCTTTTAATCAACCATTAAGTGCATTGTATATATCTTCTCATTTCTCAAATGCTTTATCAAGTGCTTAACCCTTCAGCATGCAGATTATTCTGTCAAATGTAATCCTTATTTATTCACATTGTCTTGAATTAATCATGCATTATCTCATAACTTCAAGTGATTATTTCATTTTAGAATGACATTGTAGGGTAGGTGCGAAAGGCTGGATCTGGCTGGTATGAATGTAAAACAGGTAAAGATCATATATGGCCAGTTTAAATACTTAGGGCCTAAATGCCAAATGCTACGTTTCAAATAGTGACCTTCATTGTCTCTCAGTCTTCCACAGTTTATTGCAAAGATGTTAAAAACTTTCCCATCTGTGAGATCTTTTACTCAACCATTAAGTGCATTGTACATCTCATCTCATGCCTCATTTCCTTTTGTCTCTTTATGAAGGAGCAGTGTATTACGGAAGAAATCCAGTAAGTGACCTTTGATCTTTGTTAATTGCTTGTTGTCAGGCTTCGTATTCACCGAAACCCAGCAGCCGCTAATCAGCATTGCTTAGATATGCATGGTCAGTCTGTACTGTAGTGTTCCATCTTGCATTTTTGTCTCATCCTCTATCTCTTACCTTCTTCATCTGTGTGAATGCATTTATATATCAATATACATATACAGGTGCATGGCTTAGTGGTTAGGGTGTTGCGCTCACGATTGCAAGATCATGGGTTCGATTCCCAGACCGGGCATTGTGTTGTGTTCTTGAGCAAAGCACTTCATTTTACGTTGCTCTGTGATCATTTCGACATCTGATATGTGGCTGTGGCACCCAGTTTGCACCTGTACAGGTATTATCAATTTTATGGAGGGAGTGAGCTTATGTCTACACAAGCATTTGATCACTCTAAACAGATCATCCGTGTGGTTGTTCAATAAGAAATCGTCAACCCCTCATACGTCGTCTAATGACAGAAGACTCAATCATATACACACACACACATATATATATACACACACACATATATATATGCATATATATATGTATATATATGTGTGTATATATATATAT
>NC_068985.1:95578788-95582752 GCF_001194135.2 Octopus bimaculoides | reverse complement strand
TATATATATATATATATATATATATATATATATATATATATATTACTCTTGCTCTCACTCAACAATATATAGCTTTTGTCATGACACTCATTCTTCTTTTCTGCTTGTTTCAGCTGAGCAGATGTCTATTTTTATTGTGTACATGCATGTGTGCATACACGCAAACACACACACACACACACACATGCACACACACACACACACACACACATGCACACACACACATGCAAACATTATTAACGATGGAAGCAGTATTAATGCCAAAAAGTAATCTTTATATCCAACTTTACATGGATGCTATGTTAGAACACCAAATACTGTATTATTAGCCTTGTGAGATCTTCTCATATAGAAGCTTGGTGCATAAAAGCACACACATAAATCATAGCAGATGAAATTTGTCCATCGTGGGTGCCGTAATTCCCATATTACATGATTTTGGTCCATTGGACCTCCTCAGTGGGAAGCACTGACCATCGCATGCCAGTCAGATTTCATTGCTATGATATATAGAATTTCAGCTATTTTTCAGATGCTGATATCACAAATATCCAACAGGCTTATAAAAAAATTAATTATTAGGGATGGAAGCCATATTAATACCAAAAGGTAGTCTTTATTTATATCCAACTTAGCATGGATGCCTTGGGTGCTGGAATTCTTATATGTGATTTTGGTCTGTTGGACCTCACATGTATATATGTATGTACAATGTTTTGTCATTTTCATATTTGCTGAGTGGACAAGATATGTGGTTGTCGATAAACATATACTGTTAATCCCTCTCTCATTCTGTCCCTTTCATGATTACTGAGCAGAGACGATATAATAGCCATATGATTAAGAAGTTCACTTCGCAATCATGTAGAATCATGTGAAAACAGACTGTGGCATTGTGGACCAATGTCTTCTATCACACCTTTGGCTTGACCCAATTGTAAGAGAAAATGCAGATGAGATCCCTGCAAGAAGCTTACTAAATGGAGTGACCCTGAACTTGTTCCTGCGTAGTTGACCTAATCTTTGTTGAGTGTGCCTAAACTGTTGTCTTAAACTCTTTATAACCATGTAATATTTTAACAGCTGCTAACTTATATTAATATCTAATTAAGATGGCTAATAACTTCTGCGCACAGTATTTAGTCAAGCTTTTGTAATGTATGAATTGTTTTCTCAATACCCAGTGTGCTGTGTTGGGGATATATTTCAGTAAATAGGAGACTAATGTTAGATGTTTTCTTTTAAAACCCACTGTATTGAACAGTGATGTACTCCATTGATTTCTTGTGCACTAACAGTAAATATATTCCGTATGTTTATCCTTGATGTATATACTCCTTTCTATGCAGTCACATAACAATGTATATATAACAAGCAAATTAGCGAGTTAGAAAGTTAACCATTACTTCTTGGACATCCAAATACCTGGACATCCTTGTTACTTATTTGCTTTTGTTCGCCTTACTTCGAGCTGTGCAGATAATACTGGACTGACTTGGTGCCTCAACTACTCAGATAATACAAATTCACTATTTGATAGTTTGAAACACTTCAGAAGATGTATGACTGGAGATAATAACTATATTGAAGTAACTGTGTGGGAATACTACCCTATATTACATAATAAGAGAAATGTAAACTTTTTGCTTCATGAATCCAAAATACTTGTCTTCATACTTCAGTATGTTAGCAGCATTTTCTTTGTAATTTTTCAGAAGATTGAACTGCTTTTTGCTTGAACTTTGGCATAGCATTTATCTGCACCTTTGAAATTCATGAAAATTCCGTTTTCTTTTTTTTGAGTGATAGTAGCATGTTAGTTTGCAAGAAATAGGAACTGAATTTCATTGAGATGATATTCATTATTTTATTTAAAAAGAAACAACAAATATTTGCTTCAAGCAATTTTGCTTCAGCTACTTACATTACATTCACTTCTAAAGCACTTCACTAATATTAACAAATAACAAACTGAAAAATTCTCTGCTGATCATTCTATCTCAAATACTCTAATATCACATTGATAATATTACATGTTATCACATTGCTTTCACGACACTATTAACTTCATCCCAAGCTACTCTATAAAATATTCTGCGGTGTTTTTCTATGAAAGCTTAGATTTTTCCTTTAGTTGAACAAGACATTTATTAACTCATTTATCTCATATTAGCTCATATTAACACATTTATCTCATATTAGCTGCTGTTTCATAATATCTGCTCCATCTAATCATTTCCATATCATCTTAGCTTGAGTGAAACAAGTTAATATTTCATGTACTCTACACTGCTCTACTTTAATACAGATTTTCTTTGTAAGTTATTGCTGTGAGTTGTTTCCCCTTTCATACATACAAACTAGTCACATGATGTGAGCTGAGGTAGACTGGAGGCAAATAAGGTAAATTATCAAAGAGATTCCTCATCATTATAAGACCGTATGAAAATATTTTGATTTGTTATACATCTATATATCATCATCATTGTTTAACATCCACATTCCATGCTGGCATGGGTTGGACGGTTTGACTGAGGACTGGCAAGCCACATGGCTGCACTAGGCTCCAATCTGATCTGGCAGAATTTCTACAGCTGGATGCCCTTCCTAATGCCAACCACTCCGAGAGTGTAGTGGGTGCTTTTACGTGACACCGGCATGAGGGCCAGTCAAGCGGTACTGGCAACATCGAGGTCTCAAGTATTCATTTGTTGTCTTACCATTACTATATATATATATATATATATATATATATATATATATATATACAGTAGTACCTTGGTTTTTGAACAACTTTGATCATGAATAAATCATACTTTATCTCCTGTCTTTCTCATATTCATTTAATACAGTATCTCGGTTTATGGACGCCTCTGATCGCGAATAACTCGATATATATGTATCATCATTATTTTTGATTCACTGTCAAATAAATTAGTTAACTTTGTTATAAACAGGTGTCATGAGTGTGTACAAGTGACCACTGTAAGCATGTGAGTACAGTAAATCCCTCACCATATCGTGGTTCACCTATCACAGTTCACCCATTGTAGTTTATTATTTAATCGTACGTTGAATTATCTGTGCTGTTGTTTTGCATTTATAATGAAATAAATATATACAAATTATAAAAATAATTTTAAAAAAAATACAGTACAGAACTGTTTCTACTTCACGGATTTTCACCTATCGCAGGGGTTTTTGGAACATAACACTTGCGATAGTCGAGGGATTACTGTACTGTATAATTGTAATATATTTTGTACTGTCCTAAGTATGTACATATTACAGGTGAAAACATGTGAGTGCTTCATATTGTTGAATGCTTTCTGCATGGAATTTCTGTCTTGTAGTTAATCCCTCATGGGCACATGGAGGAATCCAGAATCTGAGAATGCCAATACTACTCCTGATGTGTCTATGCATCTTTTCTTCTTTATGACTCTTTTGATGTCATTTTCCTGTCCTTCTTCTCTTTCATCCTGTGGACTCTGCATCTTCTTCAGTCTTTCATTGCTGTCTTTCTTTACTTGACTGACTTTATTACTAATTTCTGTCTTCTGTTTTCTCTTTCATCATTTTCTAATGAATTACAATGCATCTGAGCTCTATATGCAATAAGCTCATAATCATTATTCTTTTCTACTCTAGGCACAAGGCCTGAAATTTTGGGGGAGGGGGCCAGTCGATTAGATCGACCCCAGTGCGTAACTGGTACTTAATTTATCGATCCCAAAAGGATGAAAAGCAAAGTCGACCTCGGCGGAATTTGAACTCAGAATGTAAAGAGAGATGAAATACCGCTAAAATAAATCGTATTGCTATTGTTGCTGTTGTTGCTATGGCTGTGGGGAATGAATATTTATTTATCCACAGGAGTGGCTGTGTGGTAAGTAGCTTGCTTACCAACCACATGGTTCTGGGTTCAGTCCTACTGCGTGGCACCTTGGGCAAGTGTCTTCTA
>NC_068985.1:95568855-95578778 GCF_001194135.2 Octopus bimaculoides | reverse complement strand
TGCGTGGCACCTTGGGCAAGTGTCTTCTACTATAGCCTCGGGCCGACCAAAGCCTTGTGAGTGGATTTGGTAGACGGAAACTGAAAGAAACCAGTCATATATATGTGTGTGTATATATATATATATGTTTGTGCGTCTGTGTTTGTCCCCCCTAACATCGCTTGACAACCGATGTTGGTGTGTTTATGTCCCCGTAACTTAGCGGTTCGGCAAAAGATACTGATAGAATAAGCACTAGGCTTACAAAGAATAAGTCCTGGGGTCGATTTGCTCGACTAAAGGCGGTGCTCCAGCATGGCCGCAGTCAAATGACTGAAACAAGTAAAAGAGCTTAAGCAACGGCACAACTTTTACTCGTTTTCCTCCATTCTCACAACGTTTCCTCCCAGAAATATTGTTGCAAAATAAATTAACCCGAGAATATAATTATAGTTGTAAATATTATAACGAAATAAACTCGTTAACACCTCACAACAGAAATGTTACAATTAGTGTGGAGATAGAATTACGGTCTGTATTCGAAATTAATTCATTTCGTAAGCAAAAAGGACGTTGAATTTCTTAGTACCTCACTGAAAATGTATTAAATATGTAATATAACAAATAAATGTATAAACACGTAAGTAATGAAATAAATGAATAAACACGCGAATAATCAAATTATAAAATAAAATACCGATTAAAATACTTTGCAGTCTTCCGAATTAAAAAAAAAAAATCTTATATTGACAAGGGGAATAACTTTAATAATTACTTGCTAGTTATCTCCCTTGAACGAATTTAATTTCATTTACGTATTTTTTATATTTTTTTTTAATTTCATTTAAAAATGTTAGTTCTGTCGTTGTTTTAATTAATTGAACGGGTAAATGTATTAAAAAGAAGCTTATTGTGTTATTTTGCTGAAATGCACGTGATGGACGAATTACATCAACTTTAGACCTTGTTTCCAACTGCATCGTCTTGCAGCTCTTCATTGAGGTATTTTATTAAATCCGTTTACGTGTTGGATTGGGGTTTTGTGTGTCTCTTAGAATATAGCCCACAGTGCAAGAATATGGAGATAAAACAGAATAAATGAATGAAATACAATAGAGTCAAACCCTTTGTTATACAAAAATTGCGAAACTACATTTGTGACAGTTAAAAATCTATAAATAAATATAGTTAAAGGAGGGAACAACATAATTGAAATTTTTGAATGGAAGTTTCCCTAAATTTTTCCAGGTTTACTCCAGCTTAACTTTGACAAGTTTAAAATCATGCCGACTTAAAATTGTACTTCAGACAAAATAAATTTATACAGTTGTCGTACAATTCCACATTTACTTTAGAATCCAATTGTAGCCTTAGTCTCAGATACCTGGGCATTACTATCAGGGAAATGTCCTTGCTTATTATGCAGAAATGGTAGATACAGATAGGTTAACAGAGGAATCAGGTTTTGTATGTGGGAAATATATTGGGTTAATAAGCATTAAGAGCACATCAGAAATAGATCGGCTTAAATATCCAGATGGTTCATCAAAGGAAGAAGTTGGTAGCTTCCTAGGGTAAGAACAGACTGGCAACAAAGGCTTCTTCACTGTGAGTGAAGGGCAGATTGTATGATGCTTGTGTTTGAAATGTAACTACATTCAACAACACCTCCTTTCACACAGGGGCACTAACTGTTATTCCTCTGTCATTCCTCAACCATGCAGTGTCCACCCATAATCTATGTACCACATACCAATACCATTCTGACACTATGAGCAGAAACCTAAAGAACAGTTTCCAATGAGGATATGTCAGCCTTGTTTCTTCCAATAGCATGAAAACACAAATGTTACTCATATTGGTTGCAAGTTTTGGCACCAGGCCAATAATTTAGGAGGAGGGGCAAGTCAATTACATCAACCCCTGTACTCGACTGGTACTTATTTCATCGACCCTGAAAGGATAAAAGGCAAAGTCAACCTTGACAGAACATGAAATCAGAATGTAAAAACCAATACGAAATACTATTAAGCATTTTGCTTAGTTACTCCATATTAAGAGAGTCCTCCATAGTCTCGGGTTGACCAAAACCTTGTGTATATACAAACTCGTTTGTATATATACAAACTCGAAATTTTCCTACCAAAGTCTATCTACAGAAATCAATACCAGTCATGGATTAATGAGGTGAACTTACCAAGGATATAAATACAAACTTTAAATTTTATTACCAAAGTCGTCCTGCATAAATCTAAACCAGTAAATTTTAATCTATTTTTCAAAAATACTTTCTCATATATTTTTTTAATTTTAAAACAACATTTGATATATTATAAAAATTTTTATCTTCTCCATCTCTGATGAGTGGAAGTATTGTCTATCAATGTATATCAGCAATGGATTCTACTATAATGACAATATTTTCGTGCAACGATCATAAGATGCATTAATTAACACATTTTTAAGCTGTCATGTTTCATATATTTATATATATTTTTAATACAATACTATTTTAGACATATATGTTCGCGAGGAATTTTGTTTGATATTGAATTTCATGCTATTATTTCAAAATACAGAATATATAATTGCACGTATTAATGTCTAAATACTTTATAGTATTAATATTTTTGATATTTTATATAAAGAGCACTCATTATAAATTCAGTGTATAATATTCTAACAGAATATATTTAATTAATGAAACATGAAATTGTGGATGTTAAAAAGCACCAACAATGACGAGGAGATATTACAAGAATACATACAGCAGTGAAGTGGCAGAACTGTTACCATGCTGCATAAAATTCTTAGTGGCATTTCCTCCATCTTCATGTTCTGAGTTCAAATTCCACGAAGACCACCTTAGCCTTTCATTTTTTGAAGGTCAATAGAATAAGTACCAGTTGAGCACCGGGGTCGATGAAACCATATTACAAGAATTATTTTCCCCTTTTTTTTTTTCTTTTGTAAAATTTCTTATTTCTTATTCTAACCATTCTCTCTCTTGGCATTTGTTTCAGGCTCGAGAAAAGATGATTGCGGAAAATGCATTTCTGAAATCTTGTTTGGACATGTCACTTGAGCAGAATGTGACATTGAAATGTCAAATTGGACTGATTCGACAGCACACCATTTCCTTCATCCTAAACCAAATGGACATTTTAAATCTGTATAAGGAATCTGAAGTATAAGGAGCACCCCCCCTATGCATGCTCTTTCATAACTTCTTCTTCCTCCTCCTCTCCTTCATTTCCTTCATTCACTTAAAGATGATTGGTCATTGTGGTGTATATATATATAAATATATAAATATATAAATATATGGACAAATTTTACTTTTTGGAATGAATCTGACCCAGAAAGGGAACTTCATCAAAGAGCTGGAATTGTGATGAACAGATTTCAAGATGGATTAAAGGATTAATGGATTAACGGATTAATTGGCTGAACACAAGGGTAAATGTTATATCTGTTCAATGTTTTTTCGTTTTGGTTCTGCCGTTTCTGTCATTAATGATGCCAGAAATTTGCTTCATCAACTACAAGACAAAAATATTTCTTGTGTGCATGTGTGTGTTTGTAAATATATGTATAGTATATATATATGTATGTGTGTATGTGTATGTATATGATTTGTATATATATATATATATATGGCGTGTAAGTGTGTGTGTGGATATATATATATATATATGATATATGTATATATCTATATTAAAAGACCAACTTGTTGACATATTTGTAATTTTTGTTGTTTATTGTTGTTTTATGCAAATAAATCTGTGTCTTTAAAAAAATAAAAACAATTATATATTTATGTATACGTGTACACATTTTAATATGCTTACATACATTTATGCACACACACACATACATATATAAAATTATTGAGAAAACAACATCCAAATGCTATGTTTCACTTTTTATTTAAAACATTTTTGGCCTTTCATAAAACAAAACATAGAAATAAAATTTTAAAAAATACTAAATGGAAATAAATCTCATTTTAAAGAATAATTAAAGAATCCAAAAATTATTTTTCAAATGAAAGTATTTCTGGTTTTATTGTTTCATTGCACCATCAAATTGTGTGTGTGTATATAGAGCTATGTTTATATCTTCATATATAAATGTATCTGGCTGAGTAAAAAATAAGCAACGTTTTGAAACATGAAATTCATTACAATATATTTCAACAATGTAGAAATTTTATTCATCAAATTAAATACCATTACAATCAACACATTTTTGTCAACGAGTTTACAAGTTTGTTTATTCCGGTAATGTAAAAATCTGGAGTTCTGGAGCTGACGATCTCTTTGAACACACTTTCAGCATCGGTTTGATTTTTGAACTCCTTCTCTCGCAGGAAACCATCAAGGTGCTTGAAAAAGTGGTAGTTGGTAGGAAAGAGGTTTGGTAAATAAGCTGGATGGGAAAGAACTTTGTAACCAAGTTCCTTCAACTTCTGGAGCATCATTAGTGGAACGTGTGGTCGAGCATTGTCATGAAGAATGATTGGCCCTCTTCTGTTGACTAGTCTGGGACAGAGGAGTAGCAGATTTTTGACTTTCCAATCACATGCAAATGGTTGCAGGCAGTTTTCTGGCTAACTTGAAGTTCTTTTGCCAGTTCTTGAGTGGTTTTACATGGATCTTTCTCAATGAGGGTCTTTAATTAACTGTCATTGATGACAGATGGTCATTTCCTCACCAAATCACTGGTCATTTCCTCACCAAATCACTGGTCATTTCCTCACCAAATCACTGGTCATTTCCTCACCAAACATTTCATTGATACCATGAGCAGTTTCAGTTGCTTTGCATCCTTTTTTGAAGTTGAATAGCAAAATCGCTTGAATATCACACTTTGACAGTTCCATCTCAAATTATTGTAACAACGGTAAAAAAAAAAAAAAAAATCAATGTTAATTTATTGATGCATTTGGGCAACTCTATGTCTGTATTATCAGACAATTGCAAAAAATGCTTTAAAAAAATTCAAAATTTTGCAAAAATCTGGTACAAATTCTTCATGGTTGAAAACGTTGCTTACTTTTTACTCAACCTGGTATATATTTGTCTGTCTGTCTCCTTCACTCTCTATCTGTCTGTATATATCTATCAACCTCTCTGTCTGTTCATCTCTCTCTCTCTCTTTATATATATATATGTGTGTGTGCATGTGTGTGTCTGCATCATTTAAATTAAATCTTCCATTCTAATTACTGTAGATGTGAAAATATTTCTTCACCATATTATACCAGCATTGCCTTACTTACCAGCATCACCTTACTGGCACTTGTGCTGGTGGCACATGAAAAAGCATTCGAGTGAGGTCGTTGCCAGTGCCACTGGACTGGCTCCTGTGCAGGTGGCATGTAAAAAACACCACTTGAGCGTGACCGTTGCCAGTACCGCCTGACTGGCCCTGTGCCGGTGGCGTGTAAAAGCACCCACTACACTCTCGGAGTGGTTGGCATTAGGAAGGGTATTCAGCTGTAGAAACTCTGCCAGATCAGATTGGAGCCTGGTGTAGCCATCTGGTTCGCCAGTCCTCAGTCAAATCGTCCAACTCATGCTAGCATGGAAGGCGGACGTTAAACGATGATGATGATGATGTATATATGTATGCATGTATATGTGTATATATGTATGTATATGACGTGTGATGCATGTATGTATGTATGTATGCATGAATTTAGATCAATTAACATCAGTAGTATCCATGTAAACATGTAGACACACATACACAGTTGTATATGCACGGACATAAATACACATATGTAGAAACAGCTGTGAAAACTCCTCAACCTCCACTCTTGGACACAGGGAATTCAATGTGAAGGAACAATTTGTAGCTGAAAGATCTAATGAAATTGATTCCTGCTGACTGGAAAATATTGAAAATGGTTAAATATTTAAATTTTGAATTATTTCTTTCGAATTAGATTTTACACAAGAAAACACCTTAAAATGATACTAAAGAGAAAAAGAAGAAAAAAAAAAGAAACAAAGTGTTAATATTGTTTAGCTTGTTTTTTTTTTTTTTTCTTGTTTCAATAATTATTAGACTGTGACTATACTGGAGCACCACGTTGATGAGTTTTAGCGAAATAGTTCTAATCAAGTGTTTTTTAAAAAATATTTTAAAGCCTGGTATTTATTCTATTGGTCTCTTTTGCTGGACTGCTAAGTTATGGAGATGTAAACAAACCAATACCGGTTGTCAAGCAGTGAGTGTGGAACAAACATATACACACACACACACATGCACACATGCATGTATGTACACACACACACACACACACATGAACATATGCACACACACACACACAAACACACACACACACATGAACATATGCATATATGCACACACACACACAAACACATGCATATATGCACACACATACACACACATACATGAACACAAGTATATATGCACACACACACACACACATTTCATGCATTATGTCATAGCTTTGAAATTTCCATGATGTGGTTATTTATTTTTAGATTGACATTGTAGGACAGGTGTGAGAGGCCAGATCTGGCTGGTTTCAACATAAAGCCAGTAGAATACTTTGTCCAAAATAAATGCCAAAGAGTTAATCTCAAATTTAGTTGACAACAAAATATGCTCCCCCCCCCCACCCAACTCCTCAACAAAATACAAAAAACTCTTCAAAACTTTCATCTTTCAACAAAGAAAAAAATACACGAAAAATCAACAAAACAAAACAAAAAAACCCTCCCACTATCATACAAAGTAGACTAAAAGAAAAATTTATTTTATAAAATGTTTTTGTTGTTTGAAATTCAATTAAGACTCTAATTTCCTGTATACTAAGAAAAATGTCAAAATCATTTTTTATCTATTATATATTTTATTTCTTAATTTTGGAAATTTAATTAAATTGACAACTGTTGGTGACTATCTGTCTGTCTGTTTACCTGTCTTCTTACATTTCCTTTTCTTTCCTTCTTACCTTCTTTCGTTAATTCTTTCTTCTGTGTTTCTGTCTTTTTTCTTTCTTTCTTTCTTATTCATCATCACCATTATCTTAATGTCCTCTTTTCCATGCTTGCCTTGCTCAGATGGAATTTGTTGAGGCATATTTTCTTCAGCTGGATGCCTTACCTGTCACCAATCCTCACCTGCTTCCAAACATGGCAATATTTCCCTCTGCCCAGACAGGATTTTCATGGAAGACTGGACATAAATAACATCACTTGTATGATGAGGATGCTTGCCAATAACCATCAAACCATCACGGATGTCTAGGCAGGATACATCCATACATACATACACACATATTCGGTATGTGTGTGTGCGTGTGTGTGTGTGTGTGTGTGTGTATGTATGTATATATATATATATATATACATATATATATATATATATATATATATATACAAGTCAGTAGTGGGGTGGATGCTCTGAGAGCATAACTGCTAGCATAAGAACAGGCCAGGGCAAAGTTCAGAGAGCTCCTACCTCTGTTAGTAATAAAGGGCCTCTCACTCAGAGTGAAAAGTTGACTGTATGATGTCTGTCTGTGAACAGCCATGCTACATGGTTGTGAAACATGGGCTGTGACATGATTTCACACTGTATTGGGATTCTCATTGGCAGACATCCAGTATATAAATACACATACGCAGACACACACTCATATTTATAGCTATACTCACACACACACACACACATCATTATCATCATCATCATCATCATCGTTTTACATCCACTTTTCATACTGGCATAGGTTAGATGATTTGACTTAGGACTGCTGAGCCAGAGGCTGCACCAGGCTCCAATCTGATCTGGCAAAGTTTCTACAGCTGGATGCCCTTCCTAACACCATATATATATATATATATATATATATACATAGTTCAAATTTACAGAAAGCAAACGATGAAGACAGATGGAGGAACAACAAGCAGGTGTATCAGTTTGATGCTCAGAAAGAATGGAAATGCCTTTGATGTTTTGAGCCTATGCTCTTTCGCAGAAAGAATTGAGAGAAAAAAACCTCAGAAAATGCACTGTGTTTATTTGCATCCTCTGCAGTAGGTGTTCCAAATGTAATTATATGCTGAACCACAACAGTTCATCAGGGGAACATTTTATTGTGTTATGTTTACACAAATCAATTACTTTTTCCTACATTTGCTCTGCATATCATAACTAGTAATAACACTAAGTAAAGTAATAACCATACTGTTTGATTGGAAGTATACTGGATGAGAATATGTAACTTGGTTCTCTAAACTCACCAGTAGCAAGTGGACATCACAAAAAGAAAATATAATATACTTATAAAGCAATTGTAATGACAAAAGAGGAAATAGGAGGTTATTTTTATTGACTAAAATAGGATTTCTTGATGACCATTGGATGTCTTCAGTGTGTCTGTGTTTTCATGATTTTGGAATTGATGGTGAGACACACTTAAACAATTGAAAACGCTAGCAGAAAAACTGCCCACCGTGTGGTTTTCTGCTGTTTATGTGTTTATATTTATTTCTTTATTGCCCATAGGGGGATAAAAATAGAGGAGATAAACAAGGACAGACAAAGGGATTAAGTTGATTACATCGACTCCAGTGCATAACTGGTACTTATTTAATCGACCCTGAAAGGATGAAAGGCAAAGTCGACCTCGG
The DNA here is from genome assembly GCF_001194135.2 of Octopus bimaculoides. Classification (NCBI taxonomy): domain Eukaryota; kingdom Metazoa; phylum Mollusca; class Cephalopoda; order Octopoda; family Octopodidae; genus Octopus; species Octopus bimaculoides. The sequence continues at coordinate 95,570,127 of NC_068985.1, read as the reverse complement.
CAGAATTTGAACTCAGAATGTAACGGCAGATGAAATACCGCTAAACATTTTGCCCAGTGTGCTAATGATCCTGCCAGTGTCAATCTCGGCAGAATTTGAACTCAGAATGTGAAGATGGACAAAATACCACTAAACATTTCAACAGTGTGCTAACAATTCTGTTAGTTTGCCGCCTTTATGTGTTTATATTTATGTGTTTATATTAGAAAGACTCTGTGTGTGTGTGTTTGTGTGTGTGTGTGTGTGTGTGTGTGAGAGAGAGAGAGAGAGAGAGAGAGAGAGAGAGGAGAGAGAGAACTTTGCAAACAATGAATGAAATAAACATGAAATGAAAACAATTCGTATAAATAAAAGCTCGTGGAAAACTATCAGCGTTCTTTTGCTTGAACCCTTAGACATGCCAAAACAAACAGCTAGATTTTGTTTGTTAATTTCCGTAAAATTTTTTATTTCTTTACTTTTATTTCAAAGTGAAAGAGAGGAGAAAGTGAAAGATGTATCTATGTGTATATGAAATGGACATATATGTGTGTGTGTGTGTAAATATAATCAATCACACGTACATAATATTTGTGTTTTGCTTAAACACCCATTTGCTGCAGGACAGTAGGGTCCTGCAAATCAACCCCAGGACTTATTCTTTGTAAGCCTACTACTTATTCTATTGGTCTCTTTTGCTGAACCACTAAGATACGGGGATGTAAACACACCACCATCGGTTGTCAAGCGATGTTGGGGGGAAAAACACAGACACACAAACACACACACACACGCATATATATATACATATGCATATACATATATATGATGGGCTTCTTACAGTTTCCGTCTACCAAATCCACTCACAAGGCTTTGGTCGGCCTGAGGCTATAGTAGAAGACACTTGCCCAAGATGCCACACAGTGGGACTGAATCCGGAACCATGTGGTTGGTAAGCAAACTACTTACCACAAAGCCACTCCTGCACCTATATGTTGATATTTAATTTATTTACTTCAGTCATGCATTTATACTATTATTATATCTCTGTACGAAACGGTCGTCTGCAAGAATTAAACTTCTTATAAATTCTAACAACTTGTTTCCTCCATTTTAAAGGAATTTGATGGGATTTATGGAACTTCATTCCATAAATTTACCATATATTATATACAAGCACTACTTTCATATCTTCTCAAATTTACACCTGTATGTGTAAACTCCCAGCAAAGTATGAAGAATCAACATTAGAAATCTTTTTTGGAAACCTCCAATTAAAGGAAGAATCCACAT
>NC_068985.1:95564735-95568492 GCF_001194135.2 Octopus bimaculoides | reverse complement strand
ATATATATAGGAGAGTATTGTAGTTTGCTTGAAGCATTGTGTATTGCTTATAAAGAATAAAAAGTTTTGAATGGTACAACAATGCACTATTATACAAGCAATGGGCTATATACCTGTTGTAATTTAGTCATCCATAGTCTGGTAATATTTTGGAATAAAATTCCTTCTTCAGATATTCTTAGATGGAGTTTCTGGCAGTTGGAAAACTGATTATAGCATCTACTCCATCTAAGGACCTGGTACATGTAAAGTATTAGCAGATGTTCAGGGAAGGAAAGAAAGATGGTTTAACATTTCGAGCAAAGCCCTTCTTCAGAAACAGAGGAAAGTTCAAGATATAAGGAAGACGGAGGAAAAATAATCACCAATGATTCTCATGTGGTTACATTTTGAAATATATATATATTAGAATAAAAGTGTGGTTGTCCTTGCATATAGGTTTGTCCCTTGCAGGCTCGTGGGTGCTGGTGCCACGTAAAAAGCACCCATGCCAGTGGTGCATAGAAGCTCCCAGTACATTCAGTAAAGTGGTTGACATTAGGAAGGGCATCCAGCCATAGAAACCATGTGAAAACAGACGGTGCTTGGGGCAGCCCTTAAGCTTGTCAGCTCCTGTCAAACCATCCAACCTGTGCTGGCATGGAAAACAGACGTTAAATGATGATGATGACAATGATATGAACCATAGGTGCAGGAGTAGCTGTGTGGTAAGTAGCTTGCTTACCAACTGCATGGTTCCAGGTTCATTCCCATTGCATGGAAACTTGGGCAAGTGTGTTCTGCTATAGCCTCGGGCCGACCAAAGCCTTGTGAGTGGATTTGGTAGACGGAAACTGAAAGAAGCCCGTCGCACATATGTATATATATATTTGTATGTATGTGTGTCTGTGTTTTCCCCCCCAACATCGCTTGACAACCGATTTTGGTGTGTTTACGTCCCTGTAGCTTAACGGTTCAGCAAAAGAGACCGATAAAATAAGTACAAGGCTTACAAAGAATAAGTGCTGGGGTCGATTTGCTTGACTAAAAGGCGGTGCTCCAGCATGGCCACAGTCAAATAAATGACTGAAACAAGTAAAAGAGTAAAAGAGTAGATGCCCCCTTCAGACACACACAAACATGTTTATTATACCAGAGATGACAGTCTACTTGGAGATTCAATGAGGCCTGCGCTGTTTATGATCATGCAATAGTAAAAAAAACTGTTTACAGTTTATGTAAGAGAACATTGTGTTGTATTTTGGGTGATGAGTGTCTTTGGAAACTAATTTTAAAATGCAGGAATTTTAATGTCAAATTAGTGTTTTGTTGTGTGTAAGTATGAATGCGTTGTGACAATCCTTAATTCTATTCCTGTTTGCAATCGATACATTTAATTGGAAATATTTGAGCGAGGTTAAATCATTTGGGATTATCTTTGTACTTGTTTGAAGAACAGATCTTAATTGATATTGTTTGAAAGATATTGGAATTTTGGGGGATGGGTAAATATTTTAGTTCAAAGATAAAACTTCTAGAAAACTAAGTTTAGTTATTGTGATTTGGCCAAATATTTTTTTATTTATGGAAATGCACCCAGACACAGAGAGAGAAGAAATGCACATATTTATCCGTTGCCAGATATATATATATATTATCAAGGCATTCTCAGGTAAGCCATCCATGAGCTGAAATGAAGAACTGACAGAGAAGAGTCATGGAGATCTGGTGAAAAGTCATGGAAGGAGAGGATCAGTTCATTCTATTGTAAGGGAGTATTTGGGTATGTGGATATGGTGGTGATGATGATGGTGGTGGTGATGATGATGATGATGATGATGATGATGATGATCATTTAATGTCCATTGTCCAAGCAGGCATGGGTTGGATGGTTTGACTGGGCTGGCACGCAGGAAGACTGTGCCAGGATCCAGTCTGATGTAGCATGGTTTTCTATGGTTGGATGCCCTTCCTTAATGCCAACCATGCCGCAAGTGTAATAGGTGCATTTAAGTGCCACCAGCATGGGTACCATTTGCGTGACACCGGTATCTGCTGCGACTACGATTTTGCTTGACTTGATGGGCCTTCTTCTCAAGCATGACATAATGCCAAAGGTCTCGGTCATTGCCTCTGTGAGGCCCAACACTTGAAAGGAACTTGGTCACTTTGCCTCCATGATAGTGCTGGTGAAATTTGTCCCCAAGGCGCTGGCAGAGTAACAGAAGCAACTCCTCATGGAAATCGTTTAGGACATGTTAAACTGCGAAAACCATGACCCAGACTTCATGAAGACCAACATCACTGGTGATGAGAGATACGTTTATGCTCTCTGCTCCATGTATTTAGTCATCTTGCATGAAAACGATAATCCAATGAGTGTGTACTACAGGTCTGTACTCTCGTTATTAGAAAATACTTAGTTGGGCTCAAAGAATTTACATACTCCCATCATTATTGAGGACTAAATCTATAAGCCAGTTCTATATTTAAGAGATGAGGAATTATGTACATTATTTACATTATTTACATTTGACGGATATTGGGGTCAGTAGCCCGCGCTCTTAACCACTACACCATATGCCCGTAGTTAAGAGTGCAAGCTACTAACCCCAAGATTCCGAGTTTGATTCCAGGCAGTGACCTGAATAATAGTAATATAGCCTCAGTCTGACCAAAGCCTTGTGAGTGGATTTGGTAGATGGAAACTGAAATTATGTTTTCTTACATAAATTTCAAAAGTAATAAATTAAAAAAAATTTATTGGGTCATCTCTGTTTGCCAAGATTTTTGTTTGCAAATCTTCTTACCAATTTTTTGAGATTTCTTTTACTTCTTTTTTAATTTCCAGACACCAAGATGGATGTTCTTGCTATATAATGAAGATTAATAAAGGGCAAATAAGGTATCATCAAAATGTAAGTTGGCATGAAATTTGTAACACCATAGTAAGAATGAAGGAATCCTATAACAAAAGAATTCTCTAGAAAACAGGATATACCAAATGTATCATATTGATGTTCACTCCAATACATACATACATACACACATACATACATACATAATACATACATACATACATACATACATATATGTAAACATACACATGCACACACACACACATATATATATATATACACATATATGTATGCATGTATATATGTATATAGATGTATGCATAAATATATATTTATATGAACATACATATCAATTCAGTTTTGACTGTTGGGAGAAAAAAGTACTCCATACCATCTTAGTGGTTATCATCTTTATTTTGGTCGAGTTATTTTCTTGCTTGTCCGAGTTTTACCTGTGGGTGCATAAGATCTTAAGGCAAGTGATGACATGTTGTAACTTGCCTGAAGACTGTCCATCCATAGCAAAATACAGCAGCAAGAGACTGACTCGACCAAAATAAATTATTTATGTATATAATAATAGTTTAATAGAGCTTTACATGACTTAAAGTTTTGTGGGCATGTAGGATACATCTGATCATCTGATGAGTGTGATTATCCCTATGTGTACATGAAACTTTAAGTTATGTGGAGGCAAGTCAAACTGTCAAACTGTTATGTAAATGCATGTCACTCATGTCACTCTAACCAAATGGATTGAGTGTTATTCTTTCCTTTGTTCAATGACTTGTAAAGGTATATATATATGTGTGTATGTGTGTGTGTATATATATATATGTATATATATATATATAATATATATATGTATAATACATGCAAACATATATATATATACATATACATATATATATATATATATA
>NC_068985.1:95562029-95563752 GCF_001194135.2 Octopus bimaculoides | reverse complement strand
ATATATTTGCACTCCTCTTTCCAAAGTGAACCCCCTCTGACACATACAAGTTTATTTTAGGGGACATTTGCTCACTCATATCCACATATTCACCTGCACATTTGAGGGATAAATCCAAGTCATTAAAAATGCTTTCACACACGCTCACATCCATTAAAAGTTGCACTTATGTATATATGTATATATGTATATGTGTGAGTGTGTATATATATATGCATGTGGGTGTGTGTATGCACATATATATACGTGTGTGTGTGTGGAGGGGCGTTTTTCCCCCTTTTTAAGCCTATTGTACCTTTGATTTCAACAATTCCAATTGTAATAAGTAGCCTCCTTGTGTGGTTGACACTAGCCACACTCTCCATGCTATACCGCTGAAAGGAATTACATGCATTCATACATAGATACATACATAACACAATGGGAAAAATGGGCATCCGTTATGGGAGTTTGTATGCCCTGATATTAGACTATTTTCTATAGTCAATAAATGGTGAGGGCTTATAAATCTATTTACAGAAATTTGACTCCCAACTCTTTCCCAATTCACACACACACACACACACACACACACACACACACACACACACACACACACACACACACACACACACAGAGTTGTCTCAGAATCCATAAATCAGAAAAAATATGTACTCCTATATTTGTCAAAATAATGGGTATATTAATCAAAGTATACAATGTTATATCTATAGATTCATTTCAGCTGATCTTATCATTGAGTTTTGCACTTGGTATTAGATAACCAGGTATTAGATAACAGGGCAGTTATGTAACACCATGTGCTCTTCAGAGGTGACAGGTATGCAAAAAATATGGTGACTGCTAACTATTATTGGAGGGAAAAAATGTCACATCTGATTCATGGGTGCTGAATATATATGCAGTAAGGTTTTAAGGGGTTGGTATGTGTGTAAGGTTTGTGCAAGTGCAGGGATTCTTTGGGGATGGAATGATGACTTGGGGTTTTGGGCACATGTCTAAAAATTTAAGTCCTTGTTTGAGTACATATGTGTATGTTTCAGTTAAAGATTTTGCTGGGCTCTCAGGATGTGATGGTAGGAGGAGTTTTGGTGTAGAACCTAGGAAATTTAGTTATGATGGGGCCTATAATTAAAGAAAATATGTACCTTCTCTCATGTGGGCATGGACTGAAACTCTCATTTCTGTAGTTTAGGTAGATGTCCAGGTGCTGAGGAATTTTAATATGATTCCTTTTTTGGTTAAATGTAACCTGCATTTTCAGCAGCTATTAAAATAAAGCTTCACTTCTTTAAGATTTTCCACATGATATTATAATCTGTAACACTTCTATTTAATGGCTTCATAAGCATCTTTCCTGGATATTGATGGACTTATGGTTGTTGAATCTGGTCTTGAAAAGATCTTCTGTGGCACCTACATACTTCTGTACATTTGACTGCCCAGTGGTGCCCTCTCATGTTATTTTGACCTTATATACGACTGTTTTTGTCTTGCAGTGACTATTATGCATCCACAAACTGGATGTGACACTTTTCACCTCCAATAGCAGATAGCAGTCTCCATATTTTTTTCCATACCTACCATCTCTGAAGATCATGTCGTTTTAGCTAATTGCCCTGTTTTCTTATATCTAATTAACTAATGCTCAGTGCAAAGACCAATTGGTAAGATTGGCAGAAATGGATCTATAATACTCTATACTTTGATCAATATATATATA
>NC_068985.1:95560849-95561820 GCF_001194135.2 Octopus bimaculoides | reverse complement strand
ATATATATATTACATGTGTATAAGGGATGATCACTAGGTGGACATCCAATATGCTAGAAAGAGGTCATCAACGACCAAACCTCAAAGAAAAATAATGTTCTCCAGAAAAAACTTTGCAAACATTTCTGGAGAACATTATTTTTCTTTGTGGTTTGGTCGTTGATGACCTCTTCCTAGCATATTGGATGTCCACCTAGTGGTCATCCCTTATACACGTGTAATACAATTTTTTCTGAATTTTCACATTATTTTATATGCTAGGCCACTTGGTTTTAAATTGAATTAATATTCAATTTATCACCCTCTCTATATAAATAATAATTTATACACACACACACACACACACACATACATATATATATACACACATACACATACATATGTGTGTGTGTGCCTGTATGCATGTATACAGACACATCTATTATATGCACACACCCTCATGAACACATATTATTTCGAGTGAGAAACATTACTTGCATAAAGTTTATGTCTGTCAAAAGACAGTAACCAGTTCTGCTTTATTATAAGATGGCCACCTCATGGTTTGTTCCAGCCATTCCATGGACAATTTATAGTAAGGTGTATGTGTGCCAGTGGTGACTGTCCCTCCATTCCTTAAACTACAGCATATTCAAATGAGAATTATAATGGAAGTTAGTCAATTTTGTGTTTTTTTTTACAGATGTTTTGTAAAACTGTAATGTTCTGCTCAGCTGAACTTGAAAGATGTCAAGTTTTTCTCATTTTTATAAACTACAAAAGTATATTTTATCAAAATTGCTCCAGTAAGAACTTTTGTGCTGAGACTGCTGGTTTGAAAATGTAAAAAAAAAAAAAGCCCAAATATGACAACAGAACATTGAAACAGTGCTTCACTTTAATATTTTCAAAGTATTTCTGTTTATTATTATTATTATTATTATTATTATTATTATTATTATTATTATTATTATTATTATTATTATTATTAT
>NC_068985.1:95558505-95559431 GCF_001194135.2 Octopus bimaculoides | reverse complement strand
TTATCTTATCATTTAAAAAAAAATTAATCTTGATCCCAAAAAGTCACTTTATATCAACAAAATTTATCACAACCAGAAAAAGAAATCCCCCCGAAGTATTTACATAGTTCTTGATATCCATCTAAAACACACACACACACACACATTATATATATATATATATATATATATATATATATATACACATACACACACAGACACACACACAGACACACACATGTCATTTAATGAATTTCAAAAGAACAGTCATTAACTTAAGGTGTTTCTTGTGCAAGAAGCATTTGCTATCAAGCTGAGTGACTTCATTTAAATGGCTCTGAGGAAGCTATTCGATGCCACATAAACACTCAACTTTAAATGTTAGGCTTTTATATAATGGAAACGGCTGTAAGCCAATGAAACTGATTACTGAACTCTTGTTCTTTTGTCATTCATTAAATGATATTACACTGTATACTTACCTGATGCTTTATTCTAATGCATAAGTGTGTTGAGTTCTAACAACTGGTTATCAGTATCACCTAAGTGAAATACTATATATAGGTGAGGATATAAACCTCAGAGGGATAAAAATATCAAAGATTAGACTGGTTGAATAACTAACAATATAGGGACATACATATATATTATTAAAATTATAAAAAACCAAGAGAGAAGATGGAGATAAGATTAATAAAAGTTTATTAATACATTGACAAGACCAGACCTACAATTGTTTCAATATATGACAGAATGTTTTGAGAATTGCAGAATAAAATCAACCAAATTAATTTAATTTAACTAAACCATTATCCATATTTTTGCATGGATATGTCTGCATAATCATTATTGTTATTTATATTGATTTATGACTATAACTATTTTTTTTTGTAACTGTATCTATTTTTATTAATGTATATATTTTAAACTTTAATGGTACACTGTAT
>NC_068985.1:95556733-95556943 GCF_001194135.2 Octopus bimaculoides | reverse complement strand
ATATATATATATATATATATATATATATATATATATATACGTATACAGACATGTATTTATACATATATATATATGTATATGTATATATATATGTATATATATACATATATATATATATATGTACATTTATATAAATATATATACACATATACACACACACACACACACACACACGCACACACCTACACACACACACACCCACATATATAT
>NC_068985.1:95553993-95556723 GCF_001194135.2 Octopus bimaculoides | reverse complement strand
ATATATATATATATATATATATATATATATATGTATATATATACACATTTCAAGCTAAGCTGGGTGATGGCTATGAAATCTAATAAACACTGTATATGAACATTTTCCTTATATTTATTATTCTCGCATGGAAATACTTGCTGCAATATTTTGAAATTTATTGAAATATAAGAAAAATGGTGGAGTCAACTAACTGCTGTACTTATCGTTAAATCTTTGGGCCATTTTTCTCACAAACGAATCAAATATCAGAAACTTTAGTTTGGCGTCAGTTTACTACTGAAACATTTCTTCACAAACAACCTGTTATTAGGCATCTACTTGAGAATTCTGGTGAATTCTGAAGATACAAAGATGACTGATAAAAAGCCAATGAGTCAAAGATTTAAATGATACCACTAGAATTAGCATTTCCTCTGAGAAGTGTATTTTATCCTCACTAGATGAATCCACTGTGGAGTAGAGATAACCATTCAATGAGTTAGTATTTTCCTAGTTTGCTGTGTTGAATTCATACTTAATAGAACTAGTAACAAGCCTCAGGCAAGAGACGCAGTCCTTTTGATAAGGTTTATGATCAGATATAGAGCTTATGTTATGATTCTGTGCTATGTCTGATAGCTGATGTGTACCACCATTTCTCATCTCATACAGGCAGACAATTGATATACACTTTCCCAAGATACAGCTAGGATGATCAGATAATACCAATCATTGAGAGATCATTCTATATTGATTTTGACCTTGATAATAAACTGAGAGCATTTACTCATTATGAAACGAGAGAAGTGAGACTTAAATCAATGTCAAAACAAATATATTCTTATCATTGAAATTACTCTAAAAACTCAAAATTCTATGTCTACTAAAAGAAGCATCAATTTTTAAAGTATATCTCAATAAAGCACGGCACTTCCAAATAATTTGTGTTATTTAATTGCCTTGCATTCTGAGTTCAGTCGATGATGAAATGGACTTTGACTTTAATCTTTTCAAGATCAATAAAACCACCTCCTAATCAACTGATTTCTCACCCAAACGTGGTTCATCGATGATAAAAATGGATAATGTATCTGTCAATGAGTCAACTACTTCTGGTGTGTGTATCAAAGAAGTGCTTTTCATTTGAAGAGTTTCCTCAAATGAGATATCTGCCAAAAAAGGTGTCTCTTCAAAGAGGTGTCTACCAGAGAGGTGTGTCATTATTTATACCAAGGGTATATTTTCCTAGTGTCCATGCATCATATATGATACAAATTTCCATTTTCTTTTCAACCACTAATATAACTTGGAACTTATGAAAGGAAAACTTTGTATTACTCAGAACGTTGGGAACAAGGACTAGCTACAAGGATTAGCTTCAAGGACTAGTATGAAACAAGGACCAGTAACCCGCAAGGTCATTTAAGACAAACTTCTGAAAAAGATTTGAACAGGCAAAAGGTTAAAAGAAGATTTCTTCGAATTCAATAATCTCAAGAGAAGTCATCAAACCAGGCATCCATTAACAAAATATTGAATAGTGTCTAAGAACAAGATATTTATTGTGGAAATGTCAATCGATGACATATTTGTCATCCTCAAGTCTACCAGTAAAGTCTCTACCAACAAAGTATCTGTCAATTACTACTATATAGATACTAATTAGGTGTCTAATTATGAAGTGTCTACTAGCTAGTTATCTGCCAAATACATGTCTAAAAATAAAAATAATTATAAGTATTTTAAACGGATTCTCAATCTTTGAACAATTTACTATATATATATATATATATATATATATATATATATATATATATATACACACACACACACACATACATATTTATATGTGTGAATATCTATCTATCTATCTATCTATCTATCTATCTATCTATCTATCTATCTATGTATATATATGTATGTGTGTGGATATATATATATATATATATTGATATATATATATGTGTGTGTGTATTGTCCTCTTGCCTTCAGACAATAAGCCTCTCCTATTTCTTAATGCCATGTCAGCTTTGGAGAAATTCTCGACTCTTGAGATTATCTCTCCTTGTCAAGTGGATCTGGTCTTTCATTACTATTTGGTGATTATGATATATCCATCCTCTCGAGGCAGATATATAATTTTAATAAAAATTTATGTTGTATGGTATTTGATACACCTGTATTTGTCTATGTTGTTTAAATACATGCTGCAGCTCACTGAGTCATTTCTTTTCGGCCATTTTTGTTGAAATTACAAAACATGCAAATGGTTCCTTGTATTAAAGATCCTATCATTGTCCTTTATGAAGGATTAAACCTTGCCACAAATGTCTTGTATCACTGAACACACACACACACACACACACACACACACTACCATACATCAAACACACACACGCTACCATACATCACACACACATACACACACAAACACACACTACCATACATCACAGACACACACATATATACTCACACGTAATATTTATATATACATAATATATATACGTATATATTAAGTATATATACATGCATATGTATATATATTATGTATATATATATATATATATGCATATACATTAAATGCATATATACATGTATGTATGTGTATATATATATGTGTGTGTGTATGTGTATATATATGTGCGTGTGTGTGTATATATACATATATACATTAAATATATATATATATATATACATACCTATACATACATACATACATATATATATATATATATATATATATATATA
>NC_068985.1:95553041-95553812 GCF_001194135.2 Octopus bimaculoides | reverse complement strand
ATATATATAAATATATATATATATACATACAACACACACACATATATATATATATATATATATATATATATATATATATATATACTTTACCTGCTAAAAGTGATTTACTTATCTTCGTTTTTCCGGTTTAATAGTTTAATGAAGCTGTGATGCATTGTCGCCATTTTTAGATGATTTAATCCTCACAAAATCGTTTGCCTTCTTTTTTTCTCATGATCGTCAGATTCATCATAATCCTCATAGTCATCCTCATCACCTGCATTTTCGTGTCCTCTAATCCGCCTTTGTTACCACTACCGTCACGACCAACGCTGCTAATCATTACACCACCACTACCATAAAAAACGCCACCACCACCGCCGCCACCACCACTACCACCACCACCACCATCATCATCGTCATCATCAGATCGACTTCCACAATGACGATGACGCCCGCTGTCATCATCAACACTAGACTGACTACTACGACGATGACCACGGCCACGACCGTCCCCATATATCTGAAATGTATGTATGTGTGTGCACGCACGCGCGTTAACACACATATATGTATATTATACATCGCCATGATAGATCGCTAACCACTACACACATTTTTTTTCTTCGCTTGTTTCTCTCCTTGTTTCTTTCTGTGTTCCATTCTGTGGAAGAGCGTAGGCTCGAAACGTTAAAGACTTTTTCAATTCCCGAGCGTTATACCAATACATCTATTTGTTTTCTACACCACCTGTCTTCGTCTGTTGTTTTTTTTGTGAATTCTCCCTATATA
>NC_068985.1:95551574-95552806 GCF_001194135.2 Octopus bimaculoides | reverse complement strand
ATATATATATAAATGTGAGATCCACCAATGGCCTGACGAGTAGCTTGAGGTATAAACCTCGTTTGGATATTTACCACTTCCGCGGTTCCGCTGCTATGAAACATATTATATATATATATATATGGGTTTGTTCTCCAAGTGGATCCGGTTCGAAGACGTGTTTGGTATGACTAAATGCTCTTTGTAAACTGAATTCATAAATCGCACTTGTAATTTGACACCATCAGTTATCGAACATAGAAACATGTGTAACAGCTGAATTAAAGGAATATCAAATTCATGCTTGTTTTCCACTCATGATAGGTGTGTTGATTGTATTACGTTATTGCTCTATTCGGACAGTGTAGTATCATATAGGATCATGCAGAAGGAGCGGGGGTGGTTGCATACACACACACTGCACACTCACTCATACTTACGCTCACACTCAAACTCATTCTCACACCCCTTCTCACACTCACACATATAATGTCTACTTACTTTCATTTATGCAAGAAGAGCTAACAGAATATTTAGAATCGGACAGAAACGCTTAGTGAGATTCCTTCCAGCACTTTGCTTTGTAAATTCCAATCCCGCGGGGATCGACTTTTCCTTTCATTTTTTCGGGTGTTCGATAAAATAAAGTACCAGTTAGATACTGGGGTTGATGCAATCAACTAAACACCGCTCCGAAAGTTCCTGTCTTTGTATCACAATTTGAAATAATTTATGTCAGAAACAGTTACTTAGCTTTCAATAAAGAAAGAACGATTTAAGTCGGAAAGCTGGCAGAAACATTAGCAGGCCGGGCGAAATGCTTACTGGTATTTCGTCTGTCTTTACGTTCTGAGTTCAAATTCCACCGAGGTCGACTTTGCCTTTCATCCTTTCGGAGTCGATAAATTAAGTACCAGTTGCGTACTGGGGTCGATCTAATCGATTTACTCCCTTCCTTGAAGTTACTGACCCTGTGCCAAAATTTGAAATCAATAAATGAAGAAGGACAAAATATGATAGCAGACTAAATTAAGTATTAAGTTCGATACGATCAGTTAAGCTTCTGAGGGCGTTTCGCCACCATGGTCGCAGTTCAATAATTGAAATCAGTTAAAGATTAAAAGACTATATAGAAGAAAAAAAAAATTATAACCCTGAAACCTACATATACAGGGTGCGGCAGAAAGGTTGCCCCGATTTCAAAGGTTAATAAGAAACAAACGCATGAAGATACAAGAAAAAAAAAAAAAAAA
>NC_068985.1:95549401-95550917 GCF_001194135.2 Octopus bimaculoides | reverse complement strand
CCCCAAAGCGTAACATTTCGCCATTTTACGCACATGCACAAAAATGATGACGATACGAGTTCGCTAGTAGATTCTGCTTGTTTTTTCGTCAAATTGGTCCTACCCATTAATATAGATTTTAAATTTTTGAAAAATGTCGAAATTTGACTAAAAATGTTTCATGGCTATAAACAGACATCTTATTAACGGTAGTTTATTATCGGTACTTCAGCTAGTATATATATATATATATATATATATATATATACCAATCAATATCCTCGTCACAAATCAAAACCAGTGGAACCGCGTCAGTGACGGGGTCGCAGATGTTGCGACGAAAATTCTGACACCAAATTACAAACTGTAAGTGAAAATTACAGTTGTGTATTTTTGAATGGTTGATATGTGTCTTCTTCGCTGTAATTGATTTTGTTTCAACTAAAAGTACATTTCTGAAGTTTTATTCTAATTATGATTTACAACAGAGATTTTATAACTCAAGGAATGTGTTATATTCGTAGTAATCACACACTGATGGCATCAGAACGTATTGTTGTTGTTTAGTTCAAGTCAGACCTGTTGGAGATGTCATCTATGAAAACAAAATCTAATTATAACTATCCCATCGAGGATTTCATTGTGCAATGTGTACTTCCGTGTTCTAAGATGGTGAAGTTCAAATTAGATTTTGTTGTTAAAATTTATGTGTCATAATTTGGTTAAACTTCTTCTATACACAAAATATTTTGATTTTTAAATACAATTTCTAATAATATTTGATTATAGAAGTATTATAGGCGGCGAGCTGCAGAAACGTTAGTACGCCGGGCGAAATGCTTAGCGGTATTTCCGTCTGCCGTTACCTTCTAAGTTCAAATTCCGCCGAGGTCGATTTTGCCTTTCATCCTTTCGGGGTCGATAAATTAAGTAATCGACTTAATCCCTTTGTCTGTCCTTGTTTGTCCCTCTATGTTTAGCCCCTTGTAGGCAACAAAGAAATAAGAAGTATTATAGGATTTTTTTAAAACATTGAATGGTTATGAGGGTCCGCCCGAGTAGAATAGGAATCAAAAGGGCCTATAGGTAAAAAAATGCTTGAGAAGCACTGATTTAGGGGCTCCGAGGAAAAAAACAAAACAGTCTCTGAATGCATTTCAGGGTTTTGCAGATATGGGGAGCAAGAATAGGCTGAATTGTAAAGTTCAGCAAAGCAAGGTTGTTGTTTAACACAAGGATAGTCTCATTTAAGCGAGCCTATAATCCTTTCTGCTGGAGGCACAAGGCCTCAAATTTGTGGGATGGGGACTCGAGCCCGAAAGGATGGAAGGCCAAGTCGACCTCGGCGGAATTTGAACTCAGAACGTAGCGATGGGTGAAATACCGCTAAGTATTTCGTCAAGCGCGCTAACGATTCTGCCAGCTCGCTGCCTTAGGCGAGCCTATAATAAAATGTATTGCATGTATCTTTTATGTACAGATGGCACTGCCATTTTCCATTATGTTCTTTTCTCTTTTACTTGTTTCAGTCATTTGA
>NC_068985.1:95545838-95548897 GCF_001194135.2 Octopus bimaculoides | reverse complement strand
TTAATTTACACCACTCCTATACCTTTATTTAATTTTCGCTGGTGAGGGAGGCGGGAAGATGTCAGATTCGTTAGCGCTTCGGACAAAATGCATAGCGTCATTTCTACCGGCTTTATGTTCTGAGTTCAAGTATCACCGAGGTCGACTTTGCCTTTTATCCTTTCGAGGTCGATAAAATAAGTATTTGTTAAACACTGGGTCTTGTGCCAAGGTTAGAAAGAATTTATGATAGTGAGGGGAAATTTAGTTGCTATTCTTAGCAGGTTGAGTGAATGCATTGAGTGTCTTTTGTTGGGCCGTTGTGAAGCAGAGCATCGATGATGTATGGAGAACAGTTTGTGAATTGCGTAACCCCCATTGTATCAGCAGTAGTAGTACAGTGGCACTCCGTCGGTTACGACGACGAGGGTTCCAATTGATCCGATCAACGGAACAGCCTCTTCGTGAATCATCCACAATGGTCAAGATGACTTGTGGGTCTCAGAACGAAACCTGTTTTCCTCATATGTTCTATCATTCATTTATCTGATTTATTCAACACGGTGTTTTATTTTGGAACCAAACACCCGTGAAAAAAACGAAGCTAGATGTATCATGTACCCAGACCTTTTATAAGACAATACAATAAAATTCAAGCGGGTAGGGGACCTGATTATTATTTCTAGCAGACTGAATGTCCACATTTGTTGGCTCTAATTACTGTTTTGTAACATTCCGAAATGGAGTAATCTCTGGCAGTGAAGAACAAGGAAGCCCAATTTTTCGTGTGGAATTTTGGCTATCGTTTAACAAAATTAATAGCAGAGCAAAGCTGTAATTATAAACCCGACATTTCACTCCAACTACATTATCTGTAGCTGCAGACGTGAGTTGTAATTACAGAGATTAACATTGTACTCACCGAGACAGTGTTGCATATAACGATTTATTAAATTGTTCGGTTAAAAAGTCAAAAAGAGAAATGATTCTAGCTTAGTGTTTGAACCGTTCGTTGCTGAAGTGGTGAGAGGGTCAAAGTTTAGTTGTGCATTGTGAAACTGGTTTGTTACTGACATCAAGTAATGATAGAAACCAACCGATTGGCTGATGTCACGATCAGGAATATGGGCGGGTTAATTATTTAGCCAGTATGCTAGTATATTAATTAACTGTGAGAATAATAATACACACACAGGTGCATATGTGTGTGTGTGTCTACTTGAATATGTTCATGAAGTGCTAATACTACTGGCACTCCGTCGCTTACGACGACGAGGGTTCCAGTTGATCCGATCAACGGAACAGCTTGCTCGTGAGATTAACTTGCAAGTGGCTGAGCTCTCCGCAGACACGCGTACCTCTTCACATACTTCCCAGGGAGATTCAGTGGGACACAGAGTGTGACGAGGCTGGCTATTTTGAAATACAGGTACTACTCATTTTTGCCAGCTGACTGGACTGGTGCAACGTGAAATAAAGTTTCCACCGGAATCGAACTCGCGACTCCATGATCGCAAGCCGATTACCCTAACCACTAAGCCACGCGCCTTTATGACAGGCGTATATGTGCACATGTATTTGTATTTGAACATGTTTGAGTTCTTTAATCTATCTATCTATCTATCTATCTATCTATCTGTCTGTCTGTCTGTCTGTCTGTCTGTCTGTCTGTCTGTCTGTCTGTCTGTCTGTCTGTCTGTCTGTCTTTCTGTCTGTCTGTCTGTCTGTCTGTCTGTAGAAGCGTAGGTAAAGATAATTCTCTTTTTGAACGGTGTATCTCGAAACAGAAGGCTATAAATAATAGCAGGCAAATATTGGGTTAAAAATCCCCTAGGGTACGAAAAGTCAAAGGGTGCCCGTGTGACACGAGCCCCCCAAACTCATAAGACCGGTTACCTGGTTTTTATGGCGTGTAAGCGACCGAGATTCTTGCTCCGTTGCCGGGTTCGAGCCATCAGTTTGAGGGGAGGGAGCAACTCCATTATATCGACCCCAGATACTCGACTCCGAAGGGACGAAATGCAAAGTTGACCTCGGCAGCATTTGAAATTGGAACAAGAAGCACCGAAAGAAATGCAGCCAAACATATTGTCCGACGTGCTAACGATTCTATCAGCTATAGAAGGTGGCGAGCTGGCAGAAACGATAGCAAGCCGGGCGAAATGCTTAGCGGTATTTCGTCTGTCTTTACGCTCTGAGTTCAAATTCCACCGAGGTTGACTTTGCATTTCATCCTTTCGGGGTCGATAAATTAAGTACCAGTTATGCACTGGGGTCGATGTAATCGACTTAATCCCTTTGTCTGTCCTTGTTTGTCCCCTCTATGTTTAGCCTCTTGTGGGCAATAAAGAAATAAGAAACGTTAGCACGCCGGGCGAAATGCTTTGCGGTATTTCGTCTGCAGCTACGTTCTGAGTTCAAATTCCGCCGAGGCTGACTTTACCTTTCATCCTTTCGGGCAGGTGGTCGATAAATTAAGTACAGACGCGTACTGGGTTCCATCTAATCGGCCTTGTGCCTTAGAATAGAAAAAAAAAAGGATTCTACCAGCTGTAATAGTCATTAATTCCAAATAGCAATATGTCCTTATAGCAAGGTCACCTTAAAACAGCTGTTTGGGCGTACGTTCATCCGCCATTCGAACAATATAGCCATACCTTCTCGTTTGGTTCTTCAGAATCATTGCTTTATTTGATGTGATGTCTGCAGCCTCAAGGGCATCTGTGTTTAGAGCAAAAGAACTCCATTTAATGTTTAACCATTAGACTGCGGCCATGCCGGGGCACCAATTGTAGAATGTTTTTAGTTGAATGAATCGGCCCCAGTACTTACCGGTTGTCAGGTTTTGGTGGGGCACAACCACACACAAACATATACACGCGCATATGTACACAAGTTTCTTTCTACCATATCCACCAACAAGGGTTTGGTCGGTTGGTCGGCCCAGGGCTATAGCGTCAGAGACTTGCTCAAGGTGACACGCACTAGGACTGAATCTAGAACCATGTTGTTGCGAAGGAAACTTCTTACCATACAACTACGCCTGCGCCTACACACACACACACACACACACACACACA
>NC_068985.1:95543060-95544381 GCF_001194135.2 Octopus bimaculoides | reverse complement strand
GCATATATATATATGTACGTATATATATATATGTGCATATATATATGTATATATCTATCTATCTATCTATCTATCTATCTATATATGTGTATATATGTATATATGTGTATATATATGTAAGTATATATGTATATATATGTGTGTGTATATATATGTGTATATATATATGTGTATATATACGTGTATATATATGTATATGTATATATATATGTGTGTGTGTGTATATATGTGTATATATATGTATATGTATATATATGTGTATGTATATATGTGTATATATATGTGTGTGTGTATATATATATATATAGATAGATAACCAGGACACAGAATATATTATCGTTTTTGGGGGGTCAAGGGGGAAGGCAACGCTCATGACCCTTTAGAAGGTTTCCGAGACTGGTCATTGTGAGGGAGAAAGGTATCTTGAAGGCGACGACGTGACCCGAATGCTTGATGATAGAGTGGACTCTGCCAAAGGTATTCATGATGTCAGGCTGAAGCGTTGAAGCGAGCGATAAATTAAGTCTAACACCCATGTAGACTTGAATGTGGATTTGAACTCAGAACATAAAGAGTCGGAACGAATATCGCAAGGCATCCGGTATGACATTCTTATAATTCGGTCAAGCCACCGCCTTGGATTGGTACTTTATTTATCGACCCCGAAAGAGTGAAAGGCAAAGTTGGCTTCGACTGTATTTGAACCTAGAGAGTCGGTAGAGTCGGAATAAATACCTCGAAACATTCTGATCGACGCCTAAACCACTCTGCCAGTTGGCCGTTATGTATTGAATCGATAGATTTGGTTTTAGCTATCATCAACCATGCATAAAGTCGCTATGTTCGATGTCAATTCTTTTCCTGCAAATTTGATAGTAACGTTTTTGCTATGTGAACAAATATATAAGAAAGTCCAAGAGTTTGGGATAAGCTTCATCAAAAAATTAGCTGCACGAAGAGGTGCCTTTTCAATAACACACATATAGACACCCTCTACACAAAATATACAAAATATACGTATCTATTTATATAAATGTTCTCTTCAATTTATAACTATTTGAGATTTTTCTGTAAGGACGCAGTTGTTTCTAGCATACGAAGCGCCGTTGTTAGGCACCAAGTAGCAAAAGCATTGTTGAACTTGAGAAAAGTTTTGTATATTTTTAATGTTACGGATTGTATTACGGATTGTATTTGTAAAGTGCATGTCAGCTTGCTGACGACTTCTTCTGAAAATCCAAGCTATTTCAGATTGTTACTCAGGCCACACCAATGATCGTGTAAAATATAGAAGGATTTTTCTACCACACCCTATATATAT
>NC_068985.1:95542024-95542972 GCF_001194135.2 Octopus bimaculoides | reverse complement strand
ATATATATATATATATATAGGGAAAATTCACAAAAAGAAGACAACAGACGAAGACAGGTGGTGTAGAAAACAAATAGATATATTAGTATAACGCTCCGGAACTGAAAAAGTCTTTAACGTTTCGAGCCTACGCTCTTCTACAGAAAGGAACACAGAAAGAAACAAGGAAAGAAACAAGGAGAACATTTATATAGAACGGAAGCAATTGAAGTGTGGTTTCCAAAATAACCTACTGACCAACTGCCTGGACATAGGTGGTACCTCTCAAGGTTTTGTATTCTCCATTGCTAAGTTATTGGGAAAGTAGACAGTAGTAGAATGCTTCTTACAAGAAGATGCCAAGTTAATTGCTGTTGTTCTGTAGCTTTTGAAATTACATAGTTCTATTTCAACTCATATCTTATTCGTATCCACGTTGTGAAGTTGAGGCAATATGTGATGCGTACCAAAGTTACGCTTTAGGGAAGAAATGATCTGCAGAAAAAGGAAACGGGCATTGCAGAAGTTAGCTTAAGTAATAACGATGTTATTAGAAAGTCACGTGTCGCCCAACGAACTAGAAGACAGTTCATGTCTGTGCGAATGGATTTTAAAAGAAGCTGTTGATATTTGTGGTCAATCTGACATACATGTAGTCATCATCATCGTCATCATTGTCATCATCATCGTCGTCGTCGTCGTCGTCATCATCATCATCATCAGACGCAGATACCGTCACCACCATCACCAACACCACTGTCGTCACCGCCGCCAAAACCACCACCACCACCACCATTACAACGGCAGCATCATCATCGTCGTCTCCAGCGCTGCCGTTGACACCACCACCACGGATTTATAAGCACCAGCACCAGTATTACCGCTACCACATCACTACGATCGTCACACGACAGTCACCATCATACAACGTCGTCCACCACTCCCTTCACCACACCGCTACAGTACTAC
>NC_068985.1:95533474-95538407 GCF_001194135.2 Octopus bimaculoides | reverse complement strand
TATATATATATATATATATATATATGTACACATTCACAATTGTTGTGACTAGAAACAATTGCAGAAAATCAAATATTAGATTGTCTGAAAAAACGGTACAATTTATTCGAATTTCAAAAGCAATAAACAATAGTTGTAGAGGAAGAATAGAGATAGAAAAAAAAAGCCCATAAAATGCTATGGTAAAAATATTTTTCGTGTTAATTCAAGCAGCATTGGAAAGGATTGAAATAAAGTAGAGGGACCGGTGGAAATTCCATGGAACGGGAAAAATTAAATGGAACTATTTAAAAAAGAAAGGATGATATTCATTTTTATTGCGTATAAATCTTATTGTTCTCCGTGCAATAAATGATATAAAAATTTACATTAACAATCTATACAATACATCATATGATTAGTATTTAATTTTATTAAAACTGCATGATATGTAATTGCATATTCCTTATTACGCAATATTTTATCATAGCTACTGTACATTATATACAATTAATGTACAAAAAACAATATAGAGAATATGCACAATATTTTTTATTTTCATGGTTTGTTTGAATTCCATTGCAAGTTAAAAATAATAACATTCACGGCTAATTTATTAAGTTATTTCCTCTCCAGTGACAATTATATATGATTTCAAAATTTTCTACTAAACACTTTAAATTTCCCTCATTCTCGTTCCCTCGCTTTTTCTCTCTACACTTTTCTTCAATAAACTTTTCAACCATGTAATTCCCTTCTTCACGTCGTTTACATTTCTGTCTCTTTCTCTTCACCTCTCATTTCCATTAACCGTGTGAGTGACAGCGTAATGCACCAGCTGGCTATCTGCTATCTCACTCACTCCCTATCCTCTCAATCTCCCTCATTCTCTGTCACTCTCACTCCACCTCCACAAACTAAAGCGTAACGTGTGAACGAACAAGCAAAATCAAAATATAACTGGGAATGCGGTGGGGTAAATGAATGAATTTATTTGGCGATCCTATAGTTCTGTTCACTTGAAAAATTTCAACTTTAGTAATCGAAGAACAATTTGTCCATTTTTATTGCCAATGACCGGCTACCCTCGTTAAATTAAATAATACCATGACGCATATAGACCGAAAGTAATAATTTTATAGGATTCATCGGTTTTCGAAAATGTAATCTTCCGGATTCTTGTTGAGCAATGAGGAGATTCGAGTGATGGGAGCGTGAAATTCCTCTTTAATAACAGAATGGTCACTGTATGTCTTTCGCTTATATTGCTTGCAGGAACTGACTTGCCCATCTGTCACTGTGGCACTTATAGACAATGGAACCCGGAGCTTGTTTCTTCCTTCCCATCAAGGAACGCAGAGTTTGCTTGGGACGTTTTTCAACAAATCGACATAAGAAATCACAAATCACTATAAGAAGTCTCTTCAGTTGAACTACAATTTAATCGATTTCTTGTGAAGTTCGCTGGAATGCCTTCTTGGCTGGTAGAAACGGATTCACGTCAAAGAGCGATGACCAATTAGACTGCTATCCGGGTAATATCGTCTGTAGATGAAGACATACCACAATGAACGTGGTTTCAGACGGGACAATATCAGCCGTTAAGACAGTGTGAATTTAATCCTTGGGTATATGATATGAGATTAGCGATGAGGTAAAGGCACGTGGCCTAGTGGCTTAAGTTGTTGCACTCACGATCGTGTGGTCGTGGTTTCGATTCTCAGACAGACACTTTATGACATTAATTGTGATTCTCTGTAAGAATAGATCGAAATTGGAATACCAAACATGCGAGAAAGCTATTTTGAAGATAGTAAACTCTTGTTGGAATTGTCATATCAGAACGAACCAGTATAAAGGGAAACCCTATCTAGTCATCTTATACCACGAAATAAATATCGATAAAAGTTATTCAATTGCAGAAGGCATTTGAAGTTGATAGTGAAACGGTCAGATGGACTTGACAAAGCTTAAGTTTATCATGAGAAAGATGGATCGCATGCAACTGATTAATTCGTGATATTTTAATAGACATCTTCCAAAGAAAATGATAATTATTTAGAACTGACATATTGACTTAGTCGTTTTTTCACAGGTCGATTCAACAGCTTATGAAAATCTGTGATTCCAGGAAATATTATAGAAGAGAATCCGATAAGAACATCAATAGCTCTGTTATCTTTACCAGGTAAGTATCGGATGTCATAATTGCAGAGAAATATTTCCAAGTGCTAAAGAAAAATCTTATCATCCTTCGTTTTCCATTTATCTTTGTGACGCAATATGAACGAGATGCTGTGTCTATTCGCCTGTTATGTAAAATAGATGCTAAGTAAAAATGATCGCCATTTTCATTAAAAACAATTTCTATGATAGCTACGACCTTCTTTTCAATTGATATGTTATATATTCTATCTGTTACTTGTTTCACTCATTAGACTGCGGCCATGCTGGGGCAACGCCCTGAAGATTTTTTACTCCAACGACTCGACCCCAGTACTTAATTTTACAGCCTGGTACTTTTTGTATCGGACTCTTTTGATGAAACGCTAGGTTACGAGGACGTAAACATACCAACACCGGTTGTCAAGCGGGAAGACACACACACGAAGGATTACTCAGTTTCCGTCTACCAAATCCAACCACAAGGCTTTGGCCGGCCCGAGGCATTTGCTCAAGGTTCCAGGCAGTGAGACTGAAACCGGAACCGTGTGGCTGGCAAGCAAACCTCTTACTACACAACCATGATAAAACAGTTTTTTTTTTCCATTCAGATGGAAAATTAATTTTGGTGAAGAAAGTGAGTGATTTATCTTACAGTGAAAGGAGGCCCGAGATTGCTGCAATGAAAGGCATCAGTTTCATCATGCAGTGGAACTTCAGGTCAAATAGAAGAGGGAAGAGAAACATCAATTATTGAAAGATTAAACCGTTTACTTGTCATGCGTGTCACGTGTAATACACAGGACACATTCTCTTTGGTCAGTTAATCAGCCTGGTGTGTCAAAGTCCTTTCGTTGCTATTTCGCGATCTCGTCAATAACATGCCGTCTCTACTCTACGTTTGCTTCACGTCTATTTGTCTCATATTATTTTCTTTTAAGACAGCAGTCACAGAACCGTTAGAGCGTCAGAAAATAATTGCACAGTCTCACACACACACGCGTGTATGAGATTCGGTATTTGTTCTGGCATTTTTTTTTACATTTTGAGTTGAAATTTCCCGAAGTCAGCTTTGCTATTCCTTCCCTCTAGGGGGTCGATACAATAAAGTACCAGTCAAGTCCTAGGGTCGATAGTATCGATTGACCCCTTCTTTGAAAACTGCTAGCTTTGTGCCTAAATTAGAAATCATTAATACATCATTCACAACGTTTCTTTGCATTTTTCTGTATTTCTTCGAGTCCATTTGACATTATTATTATTATTATTATTATTATTATTAATATTAAAGCAGCGAACTGGCAGAGTCGTTAACACGCCGGGAAAAATGCTTAGCGGCATTTACATTCTGAGTTCAAATTCCACCGAGATCGACTTTGCCTTTCATCCTTTCGGGGTCGATGAATTAAATACCAGTGAAACACTGGAGTCGATGTAATCGACTGGTCCCCTTCCCTAAGATTTCAGGCCCTGTGCCTTTAGTAGAAAGGATTATTATTATTATTATTATTATTATTATTATAAACATAAATTAAAACCGTATCATTTAGCCAAAGATTAACAATTGGAGAAAGGGAACTTTGAAACTAATGTACAGAAAAATCGAAAAATGGTGCGTGTAAGAATGAACATCCCCAGAAACGAATAAAGACGAAGGAAACAAATATTTTTCCCTGGTAAATTGTCATGAACATTACAATGTGAAGACGGAAATAATGAAAGAAACAAAATCAATGGATTTCCTGTGAATCAACGGAAGCAACGCCCAAGGATAAATCTGAGTGATAAGATATCTTCATGAATGGAAAACGGAAACCTGGCCGTCCAGGGTTTAATTAAAATGATCACGAATATCACTACAGCTAAGATTAGCGATATAATATATGCAGCAACCACTGTAGTTAGAAATAATGGTGGATACTTCCATAGATTTACTCGTTGAGAGATAGCAGAACTTAAACAATCAACATGGAAATGCATGCAGAGAAGGGAGATTTTTCTCTTTCTTTAATGAATTGATAACGAAAGGAAACTGGTGAAAAACGAAGGAGAGACAAATACAGAAATGTAACATAACAAAAATAGGATCCGAAATTAAGAATGCCTGCAACAAGGGATTCAAAGAAAGGATTTTCTCTAAATTGTGAAGATTTTGTTGGCGTGAAAAGCAAGAACGATATTTTTGGAGAAAATTAAGTTTGCGAATATTTAAGAGAAAATGAAGCTGAAGATAGAAAACGGGAAAGGAAGAATAGAATTAGAAAGGAGAACGACAGAAGAGTCGGACTTATATTAGAGACCGAACTCGGTGAAACAAATAAAAGGTAAAGAAAACCGGTACTCCGTCGGTTGCGACGAGGAGTGTTCTGGTTGATTCGATCAACAGAACAACCTGCTGGTTAAGTTAGCGTGCAAGTGGCTGAGCACTTCACAGACACGTGTACCCTTAACTTACTTCTTGGGGAGATTCAGCGTGACACAGAATGCGACAAGGCTGGCCCTTTGATTTTCTTGAGAACTTGATAAAAATTATGTTCAGGTTATAATTTACAACTCGAGTAGCTTGTCTGTTTATAAGAAACATTTAATTCGGCGAGGGTCCGTGGTGAGGGTAGCTTGCTTACGAACCACATGGTTCCGGGTTCAGTCCCACTGCGTGGCACCTTGGGCAAGTGTCTTCTACTATAGCCTCGGGCCGACCAAAGCCTTGTGAGTGGATTTGGTAGACGGAAACTGAAAGAAGCCCGTCGTATATATGTATATGTATATATATATATATATATATATATAT
>NC_068985.1:95531293-95532538 GCF_001194135.2 Octopus bimaculoides | reverse complement strand
TCAATTTAAAATTGAAGAAATACAGAAGTTTTACGGGATGATAACAGAAAAAGATGGTGAAGCTAAGATCTCACCTCCAAGCGAACTACAAAACAAAATAAAAGAACGAACAATTATCGACAAAACCTACAATGTAGAGACAAAGAAATTTGAACACTTGGAGGAGGGGACAATTGAAAAATGTCTTGGTTCAACAATGATCGAAATTAAATATTTAACAAGGGGAATGAAATTCGCAACTGTGGAAGCAAGGTTCGAGTCGTCAGAACGTGCAAGAGAATATTCGACTCGAACTTTGCAAAGTGGAAATATTCTGCTGCTACCATTATACCTGTGACGGAGAACATCCAGGATTAAAATTAAAAACATCCCCCCTGAAGCAGAAGTAGGGTGGATTTTGGCCACCCTCCTCCGCAGGAGAGAGGAAAATATCAAAATAATCAAGATAATCGAAATAATACGAGACGGTCCACTAAATTGGCGAGGTCAGACCCTAGAGATTCTGGCCCAAGCCACAAGCATCCACCTGGAGGATTTACCGGAAACTATTGTAATGAACGACATGAACATCTCTATTCACGTAGAAGGGAGAAAACCTCGGTGCTACAAGTGCAACAAGAAGGGCCACATAAAAGAGAAGTGCCCCGAAAACAAGAAATCAGACCAACCTACACCTGTCCCCTCCACCTCCAAGGAAGTTACCCCAAAGGACCAAAAAACAATAAAAAAAACCTGAAACAAAAAAGGATGTACCTGAAAACAATAGAAAAAACAAAGAAAGTGCGCCCCTGGATACAGAGGTTGCGGAAAAAAACGCACCTACCAAAAAGGGTGAACTCCCAGCCAAGGAGGCTGTTACCAGGAGTTCATCCCACCAAGAGGTAACACACTTAAGAGAGGAGTGCATTACGGATAGTGAAGAAGAAAAAATTGTGACTACAGACGAGTATAAAGTGTGCTCTAGGAAAAGACAAAAAAAAAACTGATTCCCCGAAAGCAATTCGAGCTAAAATACCCAAGCCCCCGAACACAGAAAGGAAAAAAAAGAAAATGTCCTTCATAGACATACCCATAAACATCCCCGAATCCAGTGATCTAGTAACAGTGTCTTACAAAGCCAAGAACATTTATTTAGATGGGGTCATTAGACCCCATCGAGAATCCCTAGTCTATAGAAATGACTATGTTCAAAGCCCTTTCGTAATAGCAAAAATTGCTAGAACATTATTTTTCGACATGTTGAAA
>NC_068985.1:95526538-95527252 GCF_001194135.2 Octopus bimaculoides | reverse complement strand
TCCCCCAACCCAAAAGTAATCAAATTTTTAAAACAATAACATCATCACATTATAATATATTATTCTCATGTTAAAATCATTCGTTAAATCATCTGTAAAAAGGCTCAACGATCTATATGTTCCCCCTTGTCTGTCCTAGTTCGTCCCCTCTATGTATCCTATTTATTAGGAAATAAAAGAAAATCAACCTCAGTACTTGCTCGGTATCCCGAAGGGATATGTTTGCACTAAAAGTTTTCGGAAATATAGCCCCAAAAGATGAGAGAAAATAGGAACCAGACTACTCACGCAGGATCATGATTGGTTCTACAACAAAACAGTATTTAAAACTTAACACCAGCAAATCAAAACAAAACAATTTATTCTGAAATTTACAGAGCCTATTGAAAAATGTCTGAAAAGTTAGTAGCCAATATTAAAAGTAATAATAATAATGATGTGATGATGGACGATAATTGTAGTAGTCGTATTAGTAGTAGTAGTTTCTTGTAAGGCGACATTATTTGTGTTCCGGTTCTATGGGTTAAACATTGTAGAGTTTTTCAAGAATTAGGTTATTATTCATGTGTTCAGCGCAGAAGTATTGCTCAAGGAAAGAAAGACATTTGGAATTTATTTTCTTTGCTAAGCAATGTTGAATACAAAATGTCGACTAGACTATTTCAAACAACAAATTAAAAAAAAAAAAAGAAAAAGAACATTTGCATTGATAAC
>NC_068985.1:95522737-95526282 GCF_001194135.2 Octopus bimaculoides | reverse complement strand
TGCGTCAAGCGGGAATGTTCTTCATGCGACCAAATTCCTATTGGAGATACAAGTTTAGTAAAACTGTTTTACGAAAATCTCTCTTTTTGGCCGAGGATTTTATCCAAGAACGAGAAAGAAGGAAGTTGACGTATTTTCGCCCCACGAAAACAGGAGAGGTCTTTTGTGTGCTTTCTTAAAACGAATTGAAGAAGGTACTAGCCGATGTATGGGGTAATATTTTGAACGAGGTAAAACATATGGTACTGTATTCCTGCTTTTCAAGAGAGTCTGAACTGCTAAGATTTGCACCCAGCCATACATTTGCACCACTCTACATGGGTCAACATTACAGAACGATGAGGCTCAGAGAAGCGTTAGTGACATCAACCCCTGAATTTTCGTGGTGCAATACGACGAGAAATAATATGTGGTCGGAATAGATCAGTATGGGTTTGCAAGTACTTACAAATCCACAAAGCGACAAGACCATTCCAGAGCCGCCCAGCTGTGGGCACAGAAATACAGCCAGTAACACTGATGGTACAATGAAGAAGACAGCGATTTTATACTGTTGTTAGCAAGAATCACTCGCGAGCTTTTTGTCCAAGCAGTTAAAGAAACAGAAAGGATGACAAGAAAAGCGAGATCTGTAATTTCATTATTGCTACCGACCAAAAATCAGGCATACGGCGTCGTGGTTAAGAGCGCGGGCTACTAACTCCAAGATTCCGAGTCCGATTCCAGACAGTGACCTGAATAATGATGATGATAATAATAATAATAATAACAACATCAAAAATTTGTTTGGAGATGAGAACCCAGGTTTCCCCAGGACACCTGAAGAAGGCTGGAGAGTATATCAGCCGAAACGTGCTAACAGCAAACAAGATAAGGACAAATTGCCATCAAATGCAAATAATGTACATAATTCCTCATCTCTCAAATATAGAACTGTAATGGCTGAGCTGCTTTCGTTGCAAGAGCTGACCAAAATGTAGCAGAACCCATTATCTTCAGCCATGGCCTGCACTGAAAGAGACAGAAGCATTAGTGCGTCGGACAAAATGCTAAGTGGCATTTTTTTCGTCTCTTTACCTTCTGAGTTTAGATTTCGCCGAGGTCGACTATGCTTTCATCCTTTCGGGGTCGATAAAATGATGTACCAAGTAAATACTGGGGTCAGTGTAACCCTCTAGCCCTTTCTTTTAAAATTGCTGGGTTTCTATTTTCACGAGAAAGGATTATTTCATTCTACGAAATGTCAAAAAATTCAATTCAATACTTGTTTCATGTCTTGTTTCTTTTGCCAAAACAAAAGTTCAACATTCGAACAAAGGAAATATATTTAACTGAACTAATCCTGAAATATTACTGGTGCTAACTTTTATTGAAACCCACTGGAATGAAACATAGATCGGACAAGATCTGACATCAATATGTCGAAAAAATATATACCTGTTTATGTTGTGAAAGCGCGAGGCCTAGTGGTTTGGGTATTAGGCTCGCGATCGTAAGGTCGGGTGTTCGATTCCCGGCGACGCGTTGTGCCCTTGAGCAAGGCGCTTTATTTCACGTTGTTTCAGCTGGCAAAGATGAGTAGTACTTGTATTTCAAAGGATCGACCTTGTTACATTCTGTGTCACGCTGAATCTCCCTGAGAGCTACGTTAAGAGTATGCACGTCTGTGGAGTATTCAGCCACTTGCATGTTAATTTCACGAGCAAGCTGTTCCGTTGATCGGATCAACTGGAACCCTTGTCGTCGTAACTGAGGATATGCCAGTTATACCTTTTTATGCTAATTCTTTTACTTTTATATTGATTTCAAATTTCGGCACAAAGCCAGCAATTTCGGAGGAGGGGCCAGTCAATTACATTGACCCCAGTACTCAACTGGTACTTATTTAATCGACCCCGAAAAGATGAAAGGTAAAGTCGACCTCGGCGGAATTTGAACTCAGAACGAAAAGAGCTAGCGGAATCGTTAGCACGCCCGATAAAATGCTTAGTGGGATTTCATCCGTCTTTACGTTCAGAGTTCAAATTCTGCCGAGGTCTCCTTTGCCTCTCATCCTTTCGGGGGTCGATAGAATGAGTGGCAGTCGAGTACTTGGGTCGATGTAATCGACTAGCCCCCTCCCCCAAAATTTCTGGCCTTGTAGTAAAGTTTGAGATTAATATTAATCAATGAATTTGATCAATGAATTTGCATATAACCATTTAAAATTCTGATTAGTTGATAATTAAATACAGAAAAAATGTCACCAACAACAGCATAGTTATAATTGTTTCCCTTCTTTTAAAGTGCATATGACAACTGGTATCTCTTGTTTTGAAGCTCAAATTAACTGGGCTTGGACTAGCTTTTAAACGCATAGTGACTGGAAGTACATTAGTTTTAAGACTAATCTACACATATAGAGGCCAACTGCATGAGTCATAGAGGTCAGTTGCGCTTGTATCTAAGAACCGTAATCCATCATATTGTACTTTATTGATTCAAATACTTTTTAAATTCACCCTAAAGAAATGAAGACATCATAGAATGTTGTTCGACTTGCATACGCTCACGAAACAGACAACTTTTCTTCTGAAGTTCTAGACATAGAACTTTACAAAAACAAATATTTCTAGAAGCATTTAAAATGAATTTAAACGTAACATGAAAGGAAAGCAAAGTGATGACAGAAGCTATGTTTCTTGTAAATGTACCCAATATACATTGCCAGTCTCTGTGTGGTACCATGTCAAAACAGATTCATTTGTACCAACCACAGCCACACTCAGTGAAGTAAACGTTAAAGAGAATATTTTTACCCCTGCAAGCAAAAGCACTTTTGTTTTTCCAAAATTTTCAAGATTATTTCCTAGTTCTGAAACATGAAAAAACAAAATCACGAAGAGAAGAAATATAAAGAAGGAAACGCTATGGTAATATTGATTTCAAATTTTGGCACAAGGCCAGCAATTTCTTGGGAGGGGGCGAGTCGATTACATCGACTCCAGTACGCAACTGGTACTCATTTTATCGACCTCCGACATGGGCAGGATTTGAACTCAGAACGTAAAGACATAAATTATGCTAAGCATTTTGCCCAGCGTGCTAAAAATTGCGCTACGTGACCACCATAGAATAGTATATGAATAATCCTTTCTACTATGAGTATAAGTGGTTAGAGCAGTGGACTCGCGGTCGAGGTATCGCGTGTTCGAATCTCAGACCGGGCGATGTGTGTGTTTATGAGCGAAACACCTAAGCTCCACATGGCTCCGGCAGAAGGTAATGGCGAACTTCTGCTGACTCTTTCGCCACAACTTTCTTCCACTCTTACCTCCTGCATCTAGCAGCTCACCTGCGACCGACCGGCGTCCCGTCCAGGTGGGGAACCTATACGCCAATGAAACCAGGAAACTAGCCCTTATGAGTTAGTATGACTCGAAAAGGTTTTTTACAACGCCTGGAATTTTTTGGAGGGGAGGGGAGGGATAGGAGGTTGGTTAGTCCGGCGTGCTAACGATTCTGCCAACTTGCCGCCTTAAACCGTTATGGTAATATTATAAGCG
>NC_068985.1:95518362-95521017 GCF_001194135.2 Octopus bimaculoides | reverse complement strand
ATTAAAAGAGGCTTTCCCGACAGATATAAACCCACTGGGGCCCGAGGTGAATTTCGAACCCAGCGCTCCAGTGGTGAACTACGAGGAAATAAAAGATTATATAAAATGGTGAGTAGTTTTATTTTGGATAAATTGAGATAATTTTGAAAAGAACTATCGAAGCCTGTGAAAGGAACTATTAAGAACTGTTGAAATAATTGAAATAACGCGGCCGCCCCGGGGTGGGGCTGGGGTGGCCGTCCCATCATCATTGTTTAATTTCATTGTTCCATTCTATCATGTGTTAATTGTCCCCGCATGTGTGTATTGTCCCATCTGTGTTTGGCCTCTTGTGGGTAATAAAGAAATTGGTATTTCGTTTGTCTGTACGTTCTGAGTTCAAATTCCGCCGAGGTTGACTTCGCCTTTCATCCTTTCGAGGTGGATAAATTAAATACCAGTTGCGTACTGGGGTCGATATAATCAACAGGCCCCCTCCCCCCAAAATGTCGGGCCTTGTGCCTAGAGTAGAAAAGAATACTATAAGTGCAGGTATGACTGTCTGATTTAGACTGTATGATTTAGAAGCATGCTTTGTAATCACTCAGTTTCGGGGTAAATCTCACTGAGTAATGTCTTGGGCAAGTTCCTCTTACTATAGCTCCGGGACATCCAATTGCCTTGTGAGTGTACTGGATTGACGGAAACTGTGTGGAAGCCGGTTTTGTGTGCATATTTTTATCTCTCTCTCTCTCTCTCTCTATTTATCTATCTTCCTGCCTGTACGTCTGTATACGTATACGTACACACACACACACACACACACGTATATGTATCTTCATATGTGTGTGTGTTTGGCCTCCCGCTTCTGGACAACCTGTGTTGATTTGCTTGTTTCCGTATGCTAGCGGTTCGGCAAAGGAGTCCAACAAAACATGTACCAGGCTTAAAAAAAAAAAAAAAAAATACTAGGGGCCAATTTGTTCGCCTAAATTCTTCAAAGCGGTGCCCCATCATTGTCGCCGTTAAAGGTAGAAAAACAAAACACAAAAGGGAGGTAATTTTTACATTTTTTTCCGGAACTTATGTTCCGTTATGCATTGTAGCATCTTATTATCATTGTTAGAGTCATCGATTCTTGCCGATGTCAGCAGTATCTATGAGGTTTCCAATAATTCAGTGTTTGGTTGATGATATTGGAATTACTTACGACAGTGACATTTATAACAGATATTTTCAATTAAGTCGTACATTAAAGATTTATTGCTAATTACTTTCTCTGCAAGATTCAGCTTGTTTTCCGAGTTTATCCTCAGGATATTTATAAAAACATTGGCAAACTCGCAAACTTCCGACAGCACCTGTGTGTGTGTGTGTGTGTGTGTGTGTGTGTGTGTATGTATGTATGTATGTATGTATCTCACTGCATGTCTGTCTGTTTGTCTATCTATCTATCTATCTATCTATCAGACTGCATGTCTGTCTATCAGACTGTATGTCTGTCTATCAGACTGTATGTCTGTCTATCAGACTGTCTGTCTGTCTCTCTCTCTCTCTCTATCTATCTTTCTTTCTAGCTAATTGTTTATCTATCTATCTATCTCTCTAGCGATCTGTTTGTGTATTTGTGTTTTGTGTATGTTGAACAGTCCAGTTCCTTGAGACTACTTGACTTAGACCGTCCATGTCTTCAATCAACAATCAGAAACGATTTCTCTGCACTTTCTCCCATTTTCTCAATTTATAGCTTCCATTTCAAGATTTGTGTATTGAGCAACTGTAAGTAAATTAACCGTTCTTACCAAATTTTTCCCACAAATACTTCGACATTTCTTCCATTTTCAAGCATCTCTTGAACACGATAGTTGTATGTTTGGTCCATTCTGTTTATTATTACTTGGCAGCTGTACAATATTAATCTGCAGTCATCTACTGTAGCACGCCAAGTGTTATCTTCGTCGCCATTCTCACCACCAAGACATAACCATGTTTTGATTTACTGTATTTACTTACGGCTTTTAAAATACTTCAGGAAACTTTTTTCTGATATTATTTTAATTAAAAATAATTTGATCTTTGTCCTGATATTTCCTTGCTGAGTTGTCAAATATCTCAAATTACAAACACGGCTCTAAGATTTGTTTTGCTAATCGCTTCCAACCGACCAAACATATTGATTGTACGTATGTGGAAATACGTTTGTAAAAGTAACAACACACACACACACGTATATATATATATGTTCATGTGTATTTAGACGTACACCTACACCTATATAATTTCATATACGCAGACTCATATACATGTAGTGAAACCACCTATCGTCACTAGATACAAAACTACTATCGCCATTACATACAATCTTCTCATTTAAATATAATTAAATGCGAGCGTAGTAGAGAACCCATTTCTTGTCATCACGTGACCGATCATTATTCGAATCGGCAACTTCTTCGAACCTTTCCCGCCAGAACGCAAACTGACCAATCACGGCCCCTAATAAGGTCACGTGATAGAGTAAAATTCTGAAGCCATCGGGAGCCCATAGTTTGTTATAAATAGCTTTAACTCGGCAACCAAATTGGTCTCGGTCCAGTTTCTCTTTGAGAACTGTTCCGTGTACCACACGACAGCAGCAGCAGCCAGCGACCATTTCAGCAGCTTCGTCCAGCCACG